>NW_017307762.1:0-20874 GCF_000935625.1 Nanorana parkeri
TATAGGTTGTGGGTGCGGTGGGGTTCTACAATCCCATGTCCAGTGTGCTGTGGTCTCTAAGCACCCGCTGGCACTGTGCCTGCACAGGTGTGCCAGAGAGCCGCAAACTGGAAGCTGCCCCGCAGCTCAACATCCACACCATCAGTGGCTCTGCTGAAGACAAGGGGGCTCCTTAGATCCTGCGACTCTGGCACACCTTCATTTAATTGTGCGGTCACACTGTCACTGAGTTTACAATTCTTGGTGCTCCAGTGCGCAAATCTTGACACACCTTAACCCTTCAGAGTTATTCTTGCAGCATGTCACTGATGGTGTGTTGAAACAATTCAGCTGACTCCTCCATGCATGTTGGTGGGGCTAGGGCAGGAATAGCTGTGGACAAGGAGGCAGAATAGGCCGCTTTGGCAGCTGCGGTGGACTGAGAGCCAGTATGAGCCTGGGTGACAGAGGATGAGGAGGATGAGGTTGGCTTAGTTATCCAATCCAATGTTGTGGCTGAATAACACAGCCAGCACCAGATAAAAAGGACAAGCATGCCCTGCCTCCAGAGGATGCACCACGTCCACGACCACGACTTTGGCCTGCGGACACAGAGACTGCTTGTCCTCTTATTGCTGCATGGGAGCATCTGCCTGTCCTTTTTGGCCTTTCCGATATGATGCTTATTGCAATAGACTGCAATAATTGACTGTTATAATTGACTGTTATAATCGACTGCTATGATAGACCAGTATGACTGACTACAAAACGCTGTATAGAACTCTGATATAGAATGCTGTATACAACTCTGATAAAGAACTCTGGTATAGAACTCTGGTATAGAACTCTGGTATAGAACTCTGGTATAGAACTCTGGTATAGAACTCTGGTATAGAACTCTGGTATAGAACTCTGGTATAGAACTCTGGTATAGAACGCTGATATAGAACGCTGGTATAGAACTCTGATATAGAACTCTGATATAGAACGCTGATATAGAACGCTGATATAGAACGCTGTATACAACTCTGATATAGAACGCTGTATAGATCTCTGCTATATAACTCTGATAGACCACTCTCTTAGTTTAACTCCAGCAACACACTACGTAGGGCTGCTGTGTAAATAGCCTTATATAGTGTGCTGCTGGGACTTAGGTATGAGCCATGATTGGGCAAAGTCATCATGACTTTGCCCAATCATGGCTCTAACAGAGTACTGAGCCCTGATTGGGCAAAGTCTTGGGCCTGACCTGTGGTCAGGTGCTAGCTTTTACCCAATTAGGGCTTCACAAGGCGCATTGCCTTTTGGGATGTTCAGCGGTCCAACAGACCACCGAACACCCTTATAGTTCGTGTGTTTCGGTGAACACACAAACTAGAGATGTTCGAGTCGGACTCAACGTTCGACTCGAACATAGAGCCCAACCCTAATTGCTACATGAACTCTGAAATCGCAACAGATATCGGAAGTAACTATATATAAGAGAACAAGTTTTTTGCCTTTCTCATCTTGGATCTTCTTTAACCTCCCTGGCGGTAATCCCGAGTCTGGCTCGGGGTGAATTTTCAATGAATTTTCAATGCTAGGAGCGGTAACCCCGAGCCAGACTAGGGGCTGCACAGAAAAGTGACACTCACCTTACACTCCAAAATTTCTATACCATACCCATGTTATTTTTCATCACTCCAATCACAAGAAATGTTTCTGATTAGTGTGTGGGGCCTATCCAGATGAATGTGAGTTTGAATGTTTTTGTGGACAACGTTGTCAAAGCTTTTTAATGAATTATGGCAAGTTGCATAATGATGGTGTATTGTATTTATATTGTTTGAATAAACTTTTTTTTATTTTATTAATTACATGCCTGTCCCGGTCCTTTAGGTAACCTCTTTGGTTGGCAATCTTTGAGTTTGCTAACAACATAGTTTTTTAGGCCCCATTCACACTAAGCGACACTTACCTCGAGCGGATTTCCGCGTGGCGGGATAGCGCGACGGTTCGGGCCACGTTCCAGCAACCTTCACCGTCGGGCTGCATTAATAAAAGGAAATTTGCGCGACATCCGCGGGAAAAAGGGTCCTGCAGGCCCGACTTGCGATCGCGACGGGCGACATGGAGCTGTACATTAAGACAGCTCCATTGAAAATCATTGGCCAGCGAATTCTCCCGATATCGCGCGGCAAAAAATCGTGATATATCGGCAGAAATCACGGGACTTTCCGCTCAGTGTGAATGGGGCCTTAGGGTGTATAATTTCAAGGTTAGCCTCCTTGATACTCCTCCCTCTATTCCACTTGCTAAGTGTAATCCAGCTACCCACCTATAGTTCCTGAATTTGCCCAAATGTTCCAGTCAGTACCTGCTCAGAGAATAATAAACTAATTTCCAAGTTGTCAGCTCTTCTCAATGTTGTAAGATGCTCATTTAGATCCCAAACCTGGGTTTCCGTATGAGCAACCCACTCACACCTAGCACAGCCAACTCTGGTGAAACTGTTCATATTGGGACATTGAGGGGGTTATTCACAAAAGAAGCCAAAGGATTTAGCCAAACGTTCGTTAATCCTTCTGCTAGCTTATACTGGGAAAACCATTTGGTTCAGCTGAACTAAATGGCTGCTATACGCGCTATTCTCAATAACGCGTACAGCAGCCGAAGTAAACAACCGAATATAGCCGAGCCAAATGAACATGATCTGGCTTGGGAAAGCAGAACAAACAGCCGAAGCTGGGAGAATGGTCCGCTGAAGTGCAATAATGCACTCAAATTTGTGAAAAGAGATAAATGAAAAAACAAACAAACCATTGAGAGGTCCCCTCCCCAATTCATACCAGACCTTTAGACCCTTTAGACCCTTCATAACCTTGACATTGGGAGTGTGCTTTGCCAGGGGGTGTCCGCATGGAAAAGCACCTTGTCCCCATGAGGACAAGGGCGATGAGGACAAGGGCCTCTTCCTGTAACCCTGGCCCAGTGGTTGTGGGGGTTTGCGGGCAGGGGGGCTTATCTGCATCTGGGTGCCCCCTTTCATAAATGGAGAACCCAGATGCCACCCCCTTGTAAATGAGTAAAGGGCAGTTGATACCCCTACTCATTTACCAAATAGTAAATAGTAAATAAAACGAGTAAATAAACACACAACACCATGAAAAACTCCTTTATTTAAACAAAAAAACACAAGAATTTTTGAAAAGTCCTTTAAAAAAAATGTAATCCACTGTTCAATCACGTCATCCAGCTATGTAGATCCACATCAATCTTGATGAGCGACGGCTGCCGACTCGCTGAAAGAAAAAAAATCCCGCCTCCCGACGACCTGTCCAATCCTGCTGAACTCCCGCCGAAAAATGACAGCTCTGACCTGTATCTAAACAAATGGGTGGAGCGACTCGTGATGTCACGGGACTTGCTCCGCCTATTTGTTCACATTCGGGTCAGAGCTGTCATTTTACGGCAGGAGTCTGGCAGAATTGAATGGGTCGGTTGGCAGCGGAATTGTTTTTTTCTTTTGGCGGGCACCCAGATGCAGACAAGCCCCCCTGCCCGCAGACTCATCGACATGGGGACAAAGCACCCTCCCAATTTCAAGGGTATGAGACCTGGTATGGTGCAAGGGGGGGGAGTGCTCAGATTAAGGGTCTGGTATGGGATTTTAGGGAAGGTGGTATGGGATCTTAGGAAAGGCACCATGCTTTTTTTTTTGGCGTTGGGGTGTAGCATGACTTTTGAGGTGAAACTGATGTACTTTTTTTTCTGGCATTGGGGCTATTCGGGAGGGGACTACATGCTTTTTTTTTTTTTACTTTTTTCTGTTTACAACATAATTTTTCATTCTGCTCCACTAGGTAGTGAACAGAATCACCGAACCAAATGAGGAGCCGATCGTTCGGCTATTTACTCTCTGCTGTTCCAAACCTTGGGCTCTGTTCACACCTAGGCATATTGAATATGCGCGTTTGTCGCGTGTTTTTACCGCGATTCACGGTAAAAAAAACGCGTGACAAATGCGCATTTCCGAGGGCTACTTGGCCATATCCCAATGGAAACGCGCGACAAAAACGCTGCAAAGAAGCTCATGTACCTTTTCAGGCGTAGGCCGTTTTGTAGCGTGTTCAGACAGGTTGAAATACGGCAAGGTGTGAACCATACCCATAGAAAACGATGGGATTTTCATGTTTGAGCGTTTTGTAGAGCGTTGAACGCGCTACAAAACGTACAGGCGTGAACCAGGCCTTGGAGAATAGGGGTGAACAGCAGGGGAATGAACTGCCAAACGTTTGCTTCCGCCAATCCAGATGTTGCATCGGCTTTGGCAAACGGGCTCCTCCCTTCAGTTTGGCTAGACGAGCTGAGGCTGTCCGGCCGAGCCGAAGGGAGGTGAACTGAGCCAAATGCAGCTGACGTACGGCTAAAAATAGCTGTTCGCGCCTGCAGTGATTAGCCGAAGAGGCTTCGACTCACTTTGGTTCGGCTCGGTTATTCATTCAGCTGCCAATGGCAGCTTATTGAATAACCCCTAAGTAAGGGGAAATCTTCTCTAACAGAGTCCCAGTAAAACTATAAACCTGACATGGGTTTGGCTGGACATACACTTTAAAAGACAAATCACGAATAGGTAAATGCTTTTTAAAGACTCGATTTAACTATAAATACATTTACGTATCATAAGCTTATAGCATAAGACCAGAGAAAAAAGAATTGGTAACTGGCCTGTTACATGACTGCAAATTCAAGTAAAATGTTGGGAATGTTTGTTAATTTTTTTTAAATATAAAAACTGTAAATTAGCTAGAGTGGAGGTGGAGTAAAAAAAGGAAAATGTTTTATAGTGTGCTGAGTTGCATTTTAATTTGATATAGCACACCAGTGCACAGTTACAGCCATCTGCAACTGAGGGACAATTGACTTTTTAGAACAAAGAACATACTGACAATCTAAAACTGGCCGTTTTCATAACAGCTAATACTTTAATTTCTAGATTCTAGATCTTTTATTGACCAGCATCTATTAGCAGACAGAACAGTTAACTTGTGTCTGGTTCTTTAATTGATAAATCATTAGTTAAAAAAAACCTCAATTCTGCAGGTTGTCGCTGTTATTTTCTGCATGACTGGGGTGGTGATGATGTCATACACAGAAAGTCCTGAAGAAGAGACCTCATCTGGTAGAATGCTTTCTTTGACTGCGGCTGCTGTAACAGCTATGAATGAGGTAAAACAGCCCATAACAGCCCATTTACAACAAATGTGTTAGGCTGTGCCCAGCAGCCTTGCCCAGCAAAGTTCTAATGCATAGATAAAGCAAATTTCCTTCTTTACAAATGTAGTCAGTTTTCATCACTGAATGCAGCAATAGCTTGTATTCAGTGCATCGGCACTGCTCCCACCATAATGCACAAAGTGGCTGCTTCCAATGTAACTAAGTGGTCACCATTAACACCAAGAATATTATATAAATGGACATAAAACAGTATATCAATTGGCATAATAACAAATGGGGAAAGGAGAAGCGCCTCAAATAACAATAAAGTGGACAAAAAACTCCTGGGTTCCAGCGTCAATCTATAATAAGCAAAGTTCCCCGAAAATACGGAATCCCAAAATAGGAGCTGTCTATAATAATCAAACAGGTAATGAGAAAGACCATCACTAACGGTCACTAGATTCTCATCTACATCAATCAACACAGGGCGATATCAGGGAGGACTTGTTTGTCATTTTAATTGATTTTAGATGTTCTTTGTCAGTAGGTGTATTTATATGTTTTTCTACTTTATTATTAATTCTCATTAAAATTTGTTACATTATCATTACCTGTTTGATTATTATAGACAGCTCCTATTTTGGGATTCCGTATTTTCGGGGAACTTTGCTTATTATAGTATATCAATTGGCACTCGCCTCAAGTCTCTCAATTCTCAATATCAGTAAAAGAGAGATTTCAAAAGAAATGGCTATATTTACTCCCGTTCATTAAGATGTTTCACAAATCCATGCCTCCAGGACAATATATTCTGCCTCATTTGTTTATTACCAATGGTCACAAAGTGAGTAAATCAAATAAAAATGAAGAATAAAGTGTAGCCCATATTTACTAAAACATCATCTCATCAGAACAAGCGCTTTTGGGGCCACACAGGGTCCCCTTCAGCAATGACAATGTGCTCAAATATCACACAGCATTATATAGACAGACAGATGTACAAAACACACCCATTAGAACAGCCACTGACGTCATACCGGCCAAAAGGTTGAAAACAACTGCTGGATATTTCTAGTAAACAATAAGAACAACTTAATAAATGCAGATGCTAATAGCAATTCATAATTGTATTATAATATGTTCTGCATCAAGAAATGGGAAAGGAAAAGCATTAGAAAAGTCATATCAGAATATGAGGTTTAGTTTCTAGATGCACTAATCACCATTGTTGTTAGTAAATTTGTTACATCAGCCTATTCCAAACCCACTGACAGGAACACACTATTACATTATTGTAGTGCCCATCCCCAACACTTACATGACAACCTACCCATTTCAGTTTCTTCGGGCCATGCGTATTTGCTCTGACCCTAACATGCAAATACTATAGATTGCCAACATGTATGACAAGTTCACACAAAGGGTCTATCCTCCAACAGTTGTTGACAGGGCATTATCAAAAGCTACTGAGAAATTTACCAATTGTTCTAATACATGACCTGCCGAAAAAAGGATTCCATCCATACAGACTTTTACATCTTCATCTGGCAACATACACAATGCCACATTAGGAAATTTAAATATCCTACAGGCAGGCAGGTCCTTAACATCAGTGCTTAAAAACAAACCTCTTAATGTCTACAAGCGCAGTAGTACACTCAGAGATCTATTGGTGCAGGCAGACCCAAGGTCAAAATATTGTAAGGAGCCATTCTCATTTTCCAGCAAATCTAGTTTCTATAAATGCCACCACTGCAATATCTGCAACTCTGTGATTTGTGGAGAGTCATTCTCTCATCACTACAACAGAAAGAAATATGTTATCTGTGACTTTTTCACCTGTGACAGAATTCTGTGTCTACATATTAAAATACCCCTGCGCTATGATATACATTGGCAAAACCATGGGTCCCTTTAAGCCTAGGTTCCAGAAACATAGAAGTGACATTCGTATTGCATTCACTAAATCACAAAAGGGTGAAGAAATAGATGCCAACAAGTCTGTGCATTACATTTTGTTCCTAACAAACACCAGACACACAAACTTAGAGGTATGGTTATCGAGTTGGTCAAAGAGTTGGTCAAGAGGGGGTGGCAGGTCTTCTACAGCATGAGGCTTACTGGATCTACACCCTAGACATGATCCATCCCAGGGGTCTACATACCAACCTAGGTTTATCCTGCTTTCTGGACGCAAGGTAAATCTATATTAGAACAATTGTTCAGTCCTGCTCCTACTCAGTTAATCCGTGGGTAATCTTTTGTTATATTGACAACATATGGCTCCCAGTGGGCCGTTGATTGACACCGCGGCAGCTCTGGGACCCCTCTGTTTCCTTTTTGGTGCTTGGCACCTTTTTTTTGCCATATTTGCTTTTATTGCTTCCTTTCACCCACTAGAACCCTAAAATACTTGGCCTTTTTCAGATTTTTATTTAAGTTGTTCTTATTGTTTACTAGAAATATCCAGCGGTTATTTTCAACTTTTTCAACCCCCCATAGATCTTCACTAAAGATAGCATAACTAACAGCACTGACCGCCAATGTAACGAAAGTATTCACACTGACCGCCAATGTAACGAAGGTATTCACACTGACCGCCAATGTAACGAAAGTATTCACTATGACCGTCAATGTAACAAAGGTATTTACACTAACCGTCAATGTAACAAAGGTATTCACACTGACCGTCAATGTAACAAAGGTATTCACACTGACCGCCAACGTAACAAAGGTATTCACACTGACCGCCAATGTAACAAAAGTATTCACAATGACCGTCAATGTAACAAAGGTATTCACACTGACCGTCAATGTAGCAAAGGTATTCACACTGACCACCAACGTAACAAAGGTATTCACACTGACCGCCAATGTAACGAAAGAATTTACACTGACAGCCAGATGGGCTGAGACGTGTCAGGAAGCAAGGGATTGTCTGGATTCTGCTTGGGATCCTGGAACTGGGAGGTTTCAAGGTGATTCTGGAGCAAAGATGAGATCCCTAGTCCTGTGTCCAGGCTTTAGCGGTGGTCAGCACTCGATAATTGCACAGGTGTGCACAGCCATTAAGAAAAGGATGCTGACTAGGGGAATTAGCTCCTGCTGGGAAAGAGGAACAGACCGTGTTCGGGTGTCAGGAGAATGCCCCTAGAAGTCAGAGAGGAGTCAGGGGGTGAGTGTGCTGGAGGCATACTAAGACAGCCAGGGAGGCTGGGAGAGGACTAGTGAGGCTAGGAGAGAGCTGTGAGCCTGAGGGGCCACCAGTACAAGTGTGGGACAGCACTTCAAAGAGGACCAGTGGGTCAGAAGGGCCAATGTTTAAAGTGGAAGCCAGGAGGCTATTCTTGTGTTGCTTTAAAGCCTTTCATGAATGTTGTGCTGAACAACACCTGCGTGGGTATCCAAGATGGATATATGAACTTTGTGTTGAATAAAAGTGGGCTACCGAGCCCTTAAACCGAAGATATTGCAAGTAGACTGCATTCTTAAACGCTCACCCTATGTGCTAATATCCCCGAACATCACACAGCCAATGTAACAAAGGTATTCACACTGACCGCCAATGTAACAAAAGTATTCACGCTGACCGCCAATGTAACCAAGGTATTCACGCTGACTGCCAATGTAACAAAGGTATTCACACTGACCACCAATGTAACCAAGGTATTCACGCTGACTGCCAATGTAACGAAAGTATTCACACTGACTGCCAATGTAACGAAAGTATTCACACTGACGGCCAATGTAACGAAAGTATTCACACTGACGGCCAATGTAACACAGCATTCCCACTGACCACAAATGTAACGAAAGTATTCACACTGACTGCCAATGTAACGAAAGTATTCACACTGACTGCCAATGTAACAAAGGTAGTCACACTGACCACCAATGTAACAAAGGTATTCACACTGACCGCCAATGTAACAAAAGTATTCACACTGACCGCCAATGTAACAAAGGTATTCACACTGACCGCCAATGTAACAAAGGTATTCACACTGACCGCCAATGTAACTAATGTATCACACTGACCGCCAATGTAACAAAGGTATTCACACTGACCACTAATATAACAAAAGTTTTCACACTGACCGCCAGTGTAACGAAAGTATTCACACTGACTGCCAATGTACACATACTTAAACATACCTTTTTATTGCAGTCTTCAGGCTGGTGTGCGGTTCTTCCTGCATTGAAGTCCATTAGTACTGTGAGGGGGGGTTATTTGCATATCAATTAGCAGCAATATTTACATATGATTGGGTCGCTGCCTATTGATATGCAAATGACCGCAGCCCATTCATATGTAAATATCCCAACGGGTGACAGCTTTGAGGACAGTGAAAGCTTCCAGCGGGCTCCAGAGAGAGCACGCAGCAGAGGGAGCTGGGGGCGCGGCTCTGACTATAGAAGACTGAAGCTCAGAGCCCCATCCATGCCACTGCTCCTGTAAATGAGAGGCAGTGTTTATCCGCCCTCCCCCACCAGCGCCCTCAAGCGACCGCTGGTGCTGCCTATATGCTCGCACCGGCTCTGCTTTGCCCAATCATGACTCAACTGTCAGATGCCGTACAACTGTAAACAGTGGGGGGGAGCTAGCTAGCTGTCACTGCTAGCTCCGCCCAATTGACTATACTTTGCCAGCATCTGTCAGAATGCCATTTTGCGGCGGGAGTTCGTCGCGAGCGAACCGCTCAGCGGGCGTGGTTTTTTAAAAAAAATTTTTATTTCTATTCATTTTTTTCTTGTTTTATTTTTTATTTCGTTAAGTCGTCATCATCGTGGGCAAAGCTGGATGTTGTGATTGGCCCTGGATTACGTCGGTGGATCCACTTTTTTTGTTTTTGTTTTTTTTACAATAAAGCAAACATGTCTTTTTGTTTCCTAAACAGTCTGGTGTGACTTTTGGGGGGAACCTCATGCTTTTTTTTCTTCTCTTTTAAAATGTGTTCCCTCCTAACTTCCCTACCAGACGTAAAGGGTCTGGTATTCTTTGGGAGGGGGAACTGCACGCTTTTTATTTGTAAATAACATGTTTTTCTTTACAAATTTCATTTTTGCTGCAGCAGGTTCTATACATTGTACTGATGCGCCACTTTACAGGCAGTTAGGGGGGCCACCCAGGCATGATATTTAAAAGGAATTTTTCATTTGTATTGTTTCACTTTAGGCAATGTTAAAACTACTGCTCCTTTAAAAACTGTATTTTTTTAAAGTTTTTTTTCATTGATACATGTCCCCCAGGTCAGTACTCGAATCCCCATACCATTTTTATGGCCAATAACTATAAGGCTTCAAAAAAAGGATAATTGATTTTCCAAGTTCTGGCCTCATAGACTTGCATTGAGTTTGAATTCAAAACGTTTTTCATGTTCTAAAGTTCGAATTCGAACCGAACTCGGGTCTGTCCGGCCCATCACTATGGGAAAGTACACCCGGCACTACAGCCTATCTACCTGCAGATGATTCAGGAACAAAAAAAGCCCAGCAGAAGTAGGCCGTTTGCGGAAGTTAGAAGGTGCGGAAAAGGTTTTACAACCTGGGGAAGCAACCTGCCTCAAATCTACCGCCTGTTTTAGTTAGGCTCATCCTGGTCCTTATGTGATTCTAGAAACCTGTCCCAAAGACTCAGCAAATTCTGGGATAGGGATAGTTCCAGAATTAATCTCCACAAAGGCCTTACACAGATCCAGAGGGAGAGTATTTGTGACCATGAGAACAGAGATGTAAATCGGGCAAGTGGTTTCAGTCATTCCCCTCTCACTGACTGATCCAGTGGGGGGGAGCAGGAAGAGAGATCCCAACTAAAAGATTCAATCCCAAAGTTCCCATATCCCTATACTCCCATCTCTCTTGAGTGGAAGAAGTGACTTCAATATCAGCTTCTTAAACGGTGAGACTTGTTTTCCAGAGATGAGTTTGATGTGGGCTGTGCTAAGAGCACTCAACATTGTATTGGTCTTCAAGATAACAAGGAGAGATCATGGCGAGTTCTCCTGGGAGATTTAGACGAATTGAGGGATCATCTGGCTGAGCTAAAAAGAGCTGGAATACAAGAATCCAGAAGTCCCTATGCCTCTCCCATTGTGGTGGTTCATAAGAAAAACGGTTCCATCCGTTTGTGCATAGACCTCACACTCAGTCAGAGAACCATTTCTGAGCAATACACTACTCCCAGAACAGAGGATGCCTTACAGTGTCTGTTTGGAGCCAAGTGGTTCAGCGTGCTGGATCTGCGAAGTGGGTATTATCAAATTCTCATGCATCCGGAAGACATAGAAATGACTGCCTTTATTTGCCCTTTGGGGGTTCTTTGAGTTCACCGGAATGCCTCAAAGCTTAACAGGATCACCCTCCACTTTCAAGCGTCTAATGGAGAAGACGGCGGGGGACATGAACTTAAGAGAAGTATTAGTGTATCTGGACGATCTGATCTTTGGGAGAACTCTTGAAGCACATGAACAGCAGCTGTAGAAAGTCCTGAACGGCTCCATGAAGGAGGGCTAAAACTATCTTTGGTGAAATGTCAGTTCTGTCTGCCTTAAGTCACTTATCTGGGACATGTTGTTTCAGCCGAGGGTGTGTCGACTAATCCCAAGAAAATAGAAGCTGTAGAAACTTGGCAGAGGTCTCGAACTGTCATTGAGCTTCGATCCTTCTTAGGGTTCTGTTCATACTACTGAAGATTTGTGAAGGGGTTTTCTAAGACTGCTCGACCCCTGACCAGTTTATTGAAAGCAGGTGAAGAAGACAATAAAACAGTGTCTGATGAGTTAAGACCCAAGAACCAGGGCCCTAGAAAGTCCAAAGAGTCCATACGAGACAAATGGTCTGGATAATGCAAAGAGGCTTTTATAACCTTAAAATAAGTTTAACTCAGGCAACTGTGCTGGCTTATGCCGATCCCATCAAACTATATGAGTTACATGTCGATGCCAGTAAAGAAGGATTAGGAGGAATATTGTATCAGGAGCATAATTGACTATTGTGCCCAGTGGCATATGTAAGCAGAAGCCTTAGCCCCACTGAGAAGCCCCACTGAGAAGAACTACCCCACTCATGAATTGGAGTTCCTAGCTTTAAAATGGGCAGTTGTGGATAAGTTGAAATATTACCTGTATGGGTGTCACGGAAGCCACGTACCTGAGGTGAGGTAAGTAGTGGAGAGGCCTCCCTTGCACCTCGGGTCCTTGAAGTCTCTGGAGATGGAGACAGAGACTTGGTGGACACCAAGTGGCACGGGTGCCAGGGGTCTTCTGCGCATGCGCGGGTTGGCGTACTGACGCGCCTTTGGCGCATGCACAGTTGGTTCGGATTTCCTCTTGCGGCAGCGCACCATAGCGCATGCGTAGTAAGCGGAAATTCAGAGATTCGGATGTATCCAAATTCCGAATTACAGCTAAAACGAATGCAAAACAAATCCGAATTTCCGATTCCGAAATTCGTTGTTTTTCGCTTGTTTGTTCGTTGCAGCAAAGTGACATTTGAAGAAATTTTTTTACTCGTACCTCTACTCATTCACTAAAGGGTTCAAACTCAAAAGTAAATAAAGAAACCACACATTTAGAGAAAATCCTTTAATTGAAAAAAACAAAGAGTACATTTTTGACTATTCCTTTAATTTAAATAAATGGCTCCACCGATGTAATCCATCGTCAATCACAATGCACGACGCCCGCCGACCCGCAAAAATAAACATGTCCCGCTGCACGACGACCATCCGAACCCGACGAAAACTTGCCGCAAAATGACATTCAGCCCGAAAGTAAACAGATGGGCGGAGCGAGCCGTGACGTCATAGCTCGCTCTGCCCATTTGACATTCTCAGCTGTCAAATACAACATAGCATTCTGGAGCTCCCGAATGCTATTCATGAGCTCCCGAATGCCATTCAAATCTGTGAGCAGAGGTGTCATAATACTTTTCATATGCAACGAACGAACGGAATGAACACGAAACGGAAATTCGTACAGACTACCGTTAACGAATTTCATCCGATCCGAAACGAATTGACATTTGGACCCGAAAAATGAAATAACGCAAAATCTGAATAAAAGCGAAACGAAACTAAAGAATGTTTTGCTGGTGCACATGTCTAATTCTTACCACTGCTAAGCTGGATAACATGGGACATCGTTGGTTGAACACCCTATCAGGATTTTGTGTCGGCTTGAAGTACCAGCCTTGAGTGGGTAACCGGGATGCTGATGCTTTGTCTCGGAGACCATACAAC
The DNA here is from genome assembly GCF_000935625.1 of Nanorana parkeri. Taxonomy (NCBI): domain Eukaryota; kingdom Metazoa; phylum Chordata; class Amphibia; order Anura; family Dicroglossidae; genus Nanorana; species Nanorana parkeri. The sequence goes on from NW_017307762.1 coordinate 13,424, forward strand.
ACTGTGATTAAGGAGGAGTTGACTCATCTGACTCCAGAAGGAGTTCAAGCTTTATGTCGAGAAGCAAAGCACTGAGAGAAAGGAGCTGTTAGAGCTGAAGCAATTGGAGTTATGGCTAACGGCATCCCTAAATTATATTCAGGGGTGTGGAAATTTAAAAAAAACTACTTGTCCAAGGGCTAAAGTGAAATCTACTTGTCCTTCATGACAATCTACTTGTCCCAATACAAAAAAATAGTTTTAATCAAAACTAAGGATGCACCAATACTGGTTTTTCGGTATCGACAATTCCCAGGGGGTTGTGGAAGACAGGAGGAGAATGAACTGGGTGTGCAGAGAGGAGCCCTGGCATTCCAGCGGGGAGCAAGCTGCCAGACATTAGAGAGAGAGAGTTATTAACTCTGTCTTTGAGAGACTGTAGCAACGCTGTTGCTTGTACATGTCTTGCGTGACAACTGCTATACAGAAGAAGATGCCACGTACTCCTCGGCTGGAGAATGATTGCTGGGTATTGCAAATACAAGTGCCACTCGATCTGTGTGGAGAAATTGGTCCAGTGAGAATCAACAGATACCGCGGTGGGCATTGCGTTGCTGCCATAGACCGCTGACCACATCCTGAGGGGGACTGAGTCACTGACATTCCAAAATCATTGCTAAAGGTGCCTCTAATCTGAAACCTCTGCAAAAAACTAGCAAGTCGGCTGGAGAGGGTGAAGGCTCTCCCTTCCCGCTGACCAACTCTGGCAGTCATCATCTCCACTACAGGAAGGGCGAGAGGCCTCTGGCCATGACATTACTGCTTGTCAGATTACTTCACCTATTCCACCTTGGGCCCCATCATTGGCTAGCCGAAGAAATACCACTGGTCAGTTGGTTAGATGACCTGGGTCTATTGGAACTAGTGCCTTGTATTTGCAGTTTGCTGCCAGATCATATTAATACATCAATCAGCATAACATGACTTTGTGTGGTGCTTAGATGTGGTAGATGTAGACAAGTATATAAAGTGACGTTATTATATGCTGTTGTATATTGTTATCCCATATCGTTATACATTTAATGTGTACATTTAATATTATTAGTAAAACTCTTATAAAACCTCACAAGGTGTGCTGGTGTGCTGTGGATCCATTACCAAAAGTTATATCACAGAGGTACGACAGAGGACCCATTAACTATTCACTGCGACTCCTTAGGGGGTACGCTACAAAAGAATAAAGAATAAATGTATACATTTACTAGATATATACACTTTGTGAATGCTGATAATAAATTATTAAGATAGAATAGACTAACAAGGAGGCACAGAGATAAAATGGCCCTAGAGTAGGGTTAGGCAATATGGACACTCCAGCTGTAGTGAAACTATAAATCTCATCATGCCTCTGCCTCTGGAGTCTTACACTGCCTCATGGGACATAGTTTCAAGCCTACTCCTGCCCTAATGAGCGAATGTGAGGATGCTTGTTTGACTGCATTGACATTAGCTTGTAATGTAAGTGCTAAACAATATGCTGCAAGTACTGTATATACCTAAGTATAGTTAATAAGTAAATACTTAAAGGAAACTAGTCATAACAGAGCATGTGCTAGAATCTAGATATTCTGTCTTAATTTACAGGCTTATTTACTGTATGAACGATTTATATCTGTCCCTAATTTAACTTTACTGCGAGCATGATCTGAATCAATTGCCCAATCTCATACACTAAAGTTGCTTTACTAAAGATGTAGAGGTTGTTCGCTAAGCAAAGTGAATGTTCACATTTACTTAACTAAGTGAGCATCCTCTGCTTTTTCAGAAATCAACACACTGTCTCCATAACCATGTCAAGTAGAAGAAAAACTACTTCTCAGAATTCTTATTCTGATTATCTTTTTAGTTAGGGAGTCATGGCATTTTAATTAGGATATTACATGATGAAAAGCTTGCTCAGTCATGCCATGACTAGAATTTACAACTTAGGTCCCAGAGCCCTTTTCACATTTCAGCTATGGGTCTTTTCAATTGACAAAAATGTTGTCCTTACGTACAGTATGATATAGAAGTAATACATATATATTTTGGGGGGTCGCACAAAGGTTTCTTCTGTGTTATTGTTTTATATATATTTTAAATTAAATCAAATTAAAAAAAACACATTTTCCAGTTTGACCATTTGTATTTTCAACACAAATGTTCCTATAGATGTAATGTGCTTTTTCTTTCTACAATTTGTCCCATTTATCATCACAAGCTTAAATAATGTTTCCAGTACTATCCATGGCAAGTTATTTACAAAAAAGGCATTATTTTAGTGTTTACTAAAACAAAACAAATCAGAAATAAAAACTTTTTATATGAGCGAAGAAGGAATTCAGGATACATGAAGAATACATTAAGTCTTTTAACTGGTGTATGTTTATTATATATATTGCTAACTATGATTCATTTTTACAGGTATTAATACGTCTTCTTCTTGGTAAACTGAATTATCAGGAGACAGTCAATTTCTTGGGATTGTGTGGAATCTGCAGTAGTTTATTATTGTGGTGGGTTCCCTTAATAATACTTCTACATCCGAAGATAGGAGAACCACAGCTGTTAAATGATCCACCCATTGAATATTTCTGTGCGACAATCTTGTTCTTCTTTTGTAAGTATCCAACTACATTTAACTCTTAAATCATGCATATTACATTATATAATGAAAAAGGTAAAAACAATGTGACATTCTTAAACCTTTAAAGTGTAACTTGACTTTCATTGCAGTAGAATGTAGTGGGCTTGGATACCATCCCTGGTCACCCATGCCTGGGTCAAATGTGAAACCGAGGAAAAGAAATCTTCAACTCATTTCTTATGAATGAAACAAAACCTACAATCTTAGTGGCCAGCACCTAAATGAGTATGGCTCTAAACCACTAATATAAAGATAATATTGGTGCAGCGCTAAAAAAATATGAAAAAGCTAATACCAAAAAAGTTTCAATGAAAAGAAAACACTTTAAATGTGTCCTAGTGCAATCTACTGTATAAAGACCATACAATATGGTGAATAGATCAATGTTTTATACAATAGAATTTAAAATACAACATTTTAATAATAAAGTGCAGAGTACAATAACCTGTAGCAAACAACAACTACAGTCATAGCCACAAATATTGGAACCCCTGCATTTCTGTCAGATAATGCACCACTTCGTGCAGAAAATTGTTGCAATTACAGATGTTCCTCACTTACCGACTTACCTGTTTTGCGACCACTCGCACTTACGACGGACCGCCGATCGACCTCCGACCTCGCGCGTCAGCGTCAGTGCGACGGGTCGCCGGCGGAAGTGACATCCCCTGATCTTCACTGCAGGTCTCGGTAAGTATTTCCATTGCCGGATGTACAGTACACTGTTCGGTACTGTACATCGGCAACGCTATACAGTACTGTCCTAATGCAGTACAGTACTGTATAGTGTTCCTCACTTAACGACCAATCCGTTTAACGACCTGGTCGTAGGAACGGAACTCGGTCGTTAAGTGAGGAATACCTGTACAAATGTTTAGACTTTCTCATGTTTATTTATTTTGTTTGTATTGGTATGACAAAAAAAAGTTCAGGAAAAAAACCAAAATCTGACACATTCCACACAAAACTCCAAAAATGGACTGGACAAAATGATTGGCACCTTCTCCAAATTGCAAGAAATAATTGCATTCCAAGTTTTTGTGGAAAAGCATGGACAATCTCAAGGTTACAAGTCCATCTCCAGAGATCTTAATGTTCCTGTGTCCAATGTGCGCAACATTTTCAAGAAGTTTACAGCCCATGGCACTGTAGCTAATCTCCCTGTAGATTAGCTACAGCTGTAGATTTTAGCAGTCAAATTTTGCTGCCCCAGCTGCTGCAGGGGGAAAAAAAATACTGCCCCAGCCATCCACATGCTCAGCGTCTAAATGCCAGCTTGGCAAAATTGCTAGCTTTACAAGTGCTGCCTTTCCATCTGGTGGACTCTGCCCCCTTCCGTGAGTTTGCAGAATGTGCTGTACCACAGTGGCAGGTTCCCAATGCCCATTCCAGCTCTGTACCATCATATGGAAGGCAATGTTTTGGCCTCGTTGGATAAGGCAGTCAGCAGCGTAGTCCACATTACCGCAAACACGTGGTCCAGCAAGCATGGTCAGGGACATTATATTTCCTATACGGCACTTTGGGTAACTCTGCTTGCAGCTAGGAAGGATCCAGGACTGGGTTCAGTGCTGGAGCTTGTTCAGCCACTACGCCTCCAAAAAACTGATGATGTGGGATCTGTCTGCTCCACCCACTCCTCTTCATCCTCCACAATGGCCTCTTCTGCTGAATTGTCCTGTGAACCAGCAGTTCTCCCTAAATGTTCAAGAGGCTACGCAACGCAGGCTAAAAGATGCAATGCAGTGCTTGGGCTGGGTTGTCTAGGGGACAGGAGCCACACCAGAGCACAGATTCTGTCAGCTTTACTGGGGCAGGCCCAGGGGTGGTTAACACTACAGCAGCTTGAGCCTGGAATGGTTGTATGCGACAATGGCAGCAACCTTCTTTCCGCCCTACACCTGGGAAAGTTGACACATGTACCATGCTTAGCACACGTCCTCAATTTGGTGGTGCAGCGTTTCTTAACCAGGTACCCAGGCCTGCAAGATCTTCTGAGGCAGACCAGAAAAGTCTGTAGCCATTTCAGGTGCTAATACCCAGCCAGTGTACGTCTGGCTGAAATTCAACGTGAACTCCACCTGCCCACAAACCGTCTGATTTGTGACATGCCTACCAGGTGGAACTCCACTTTGCATAACATACGGCAGTCCTCAAGGGAGGGTTTTCTGTCCCCAGAAACCCAAGGAGTAGTATGTGGCTTGGAGGAGGTAGTGCACATAAGTGTCATCCTCAGTGACCCTGAAGACTCTGATTCTCATGCCTCCTCAAACTTACGGTGCATGGGCTCCCTTACTCTGCAAAGCCTGCGAAATGAACCGAGAAATCGTGTTATCAAGGAGAGGGATCATTACTGGTTGGCAAACCTTCTTGATCCACGTTACAAGTGTAAAGTTGCAAATCTCATCCTGCCCTCACAGAGGGAGCACAGGATGAAACAACTTGAGGACGTGTTGAAGAGAAACTTATGTAACACCTTTCCAGACACTGGTAGGTTACATGTCATGAAAAGTGTGCTTCTGAGGCTTCGGTTGGGCAAGGGAAGAGCGTTGGAGAAGGTGGCCGCCTGACTGATGCCTTTAGAAATGTTTTCAGTCCTCAGCGCCCAGGGCTGTTAGCTTTAGGCACCCATTGGCAGCTTCTGCATCATATGGTGCAGGATTGCCTATGGACAAGAGCAGACATGGAGAGCTTTCCAACAGATGATCCACTGGCCTACTGGGTCTTTAGAATGGATCACTAGCCAGAACTGAACCATTATGCAATGGAGCTACTGGGCAACCCTGCATTCAGCGTGCTTTCCGAATGGACATTAAGTGCAGCTGGAGGTTTTGTGACTGATAAAAGAGTGCCAACGGGGTTCCCACTGCACTCCTTACTGGTATGCCCATTTTAAAGTGGGTGCTGCAGTGATGGTGGATGGCGCCACTTCAAATCCAAATAGTAAAGTACATCATCGGCACAGAAAAGTAAAATCTTCACCGATTGGTCAACTGATGTACACACATAAAGCAACGTTTCGGGGCCACTCAGGGTCCCTCCATCAGGCATGACAATGTGTTATAATACATGGCAAGTTTAAATCTAAGTGCAAACCAATCGAAATCATTCTTCCCCACCCCCTTGACGTCATTCTGACGTCACATTCCCGCCATATCAAGTTCAAATACAGTATGAACATACAGAATAAATTACTTACAAAGAGCCAGCAAATAAATCACAGCCTGTGGATATGAATGGATACTCCTTGGTCAGCTTACCATTACTTGAGAATGATGAATGCTATGTGTGGGAGTGGGTGTCAGCTTGTATTCGTGAGCCGCCCGAGCGGCCGGTTATGTTGACAGATTCTCCTTCACAGCGGCTGGATGACACATGCTCTGAGTCCTACTGCGCCTGCGCAAGATTGTTGCCTATCAGCATCAGACGCTCAAGCAGCTGGCCGGCGTCTGTGTAGTATCAGCTTACTCATTCTCTAGCTGCCGGTCAAACAGCTCAGCTGCTAAAGAGAGGCAGACATTAACAGGGTTATTCACAAAAGGGTGAAGAGTTTGGAGAAGACAGGAGAAGTGAGTGAACTTGGGAATAAAGAGTCACACCAAGTTGTGTACTCTTATATACATAAGTATAAGTTGTGTGCCAATCAGCAGAGGGGGACCTGAAGTTCTCCATCAGGTCCCCTTCTAGTGATTGACAGCAGCAGAGGGCGGGTGCAATAGCTAGTTTGTTATTGGCTATTGCAAAGTAAAATAGCCAATAGGAATCTAGCTATGCATTCCTATGGTGTTTTTTTTATTTTTTTATTCTGACGGCGTTAATAACACAGTTATATCCACAGTGCAGCTACCAAAAAGATTGTGCTTTCTACTCTCTATCTCTCACAATCTTCTCAGGTAAGCCTGCACCCCCCATGGTGCTGCATTAATGTATTGCTGGGGTATTGGGAATGGTACATTGTGCTGTATATGTACCATCAGCTATAGAGGACTACAAATCCCAGCAATACATTATACACTGTATATATAATGTACTATTGCTGGCATTTGTTGTATTCCTATATACAGTAGCTGGTGGTATTCTGCATTGCGCCTTATAATCATTATACAGCGCAATGCAAAATACCACCAGCTATAGAGGACTACAAATCCCAGCAATAATAAATTATACGGCGCAATGGAGAATAACACCATCTATAGAGGAATACATCGGATACCAGCAATAATACATTATATACAGCGCAATACAGAATACCAGCAGCTACAGTGGACTACAAATTCCAGCAATAGTACATTATACTATAATAGCAGACAGAATCAAACACAGTGCCAGCAGATTTTGGTTCAAGAAAGTATTAATCAATGATGTTCAGGAGTGCAGAGGGCGATAATGGGGCGGCTCTCACCAGGTTCAGAACAACCTCAGCACTGCAAGACAAGACACAGAGAGCGCCTCCATCGCATAAAAACTTTTTAATAAACGAATAAAAAAGGATGGTATAAAGGTACTCACATAGGACGAATAAAAACAGGCATAAAAGGGTCAGAACGAAAGCTGCATATCCACCGGCTGTTCGTCTTCCCTGGTAGTGAAGTGGTTTACGCATTTCAGAGGTCACGCCTCCTTCCTCAGAACCAATTAGGAGTATTCCACTGACTCTCTGTTTTATACATCAAGGCCGGTGATTAGGGCACCTGAGGACGCAGGGATGGTCATGGAGATTTATACTAAGCCAATGTCATTGAGAAAAAGTTAATGCAAGGGAATGTAAAAATGTAAAAACGATGTA
>NW_017307762.1:20910-41756 GCF_000935625.1 Nanorana parkeri
AAAATGTGTGATTATTATGAGAACGATATACAGCAGCTTCGGCTATGGAATTTAGACTCAGATCTTTAAAGTCACTGAAAGTAAGGAAGATGGGAACAGCGTATGAATACCCACACAGTCAGATACATTCTAGAGAAAGTACAAACATGCAATTCTAATGTGATATCATAAATACAAACTCCACATGCCCGTGCAACAGGCAATATTATTGTACAATACATGTGGCCTCTTCATACAGGCTGCCTCCCCAGGCTGCAGCATAATTGGAGCAATCGTCGTTTTCACGTCTAGGCGCATATAACGCATTTTTGCGCATTTATTTGGGGGTGGGGGACTTTAAAACATTTTTGTGGGTTTTTTGTTTGTTTTGTGCGTATAAATTTGTATTTATTTTGTGAGAATTTTTTTTTAAAACTTTTTTTACACTTAACTTTATTGTTATCACATAGGGTGCTAAGAAGTCCCCTATGTAATAACAAATTACAGTTACATGTCCCCTTTATGGAGACATCAGAGGTCTCTAAGACCCCTAATGTCACCTAGGGACCCCCAGAGAAGCTGATGAAGCACAGATCTGCTTCATTAGTTTCTCTCCGGTTTCTGTACTGGAGAGTGACAGAGGAATGCCGAAGTGATGTAATATACATCACTTCCTGCATTCAGAGACTGGGAGGAGAGCAGAGGGAGATCGGGTACTGATCTCCCTCTGTTTTCAGTGCACAGAGCCACATCACCCGGGATGGATGGACGCCAGGGATCACGGCGACGGCAGGGACAGCGACGGCGACCAGAGGTAGGGGGGGGCGCACATTCACTTCCATCATACAAGCAATCAGGGGTCTTCACAGACGCCAGACCGCTTGTATGTAAACCGCCATCGCTGCTTTCCCGCTTGTGCGCGCCAGTGGGCGCGCGGGTACGAAGGACGTCTAAAGACGCCCACCCGCATCCAGAAGACTCCCGTCCGGCCGTCTTTCAATGATCGGCGGACGGGAGGTGGTTAAGTGATGTTACAATCACTGCTCCTGTAAGAACGTTATTTTTGTAAAATTTTCTGTAAAATTTTCATTGATATACAAGTGAAACTTGAATAATTCGAATATCGTGCAAAAGTTCATTTATTTTACTAATGCAACTTAAAATGTGAAACTAATATATGAGATAGACTCATTACATGCAAAGCAAGATAGTTCAAGCCGTGATTTGTCATAATTGTGATGATTATGGCTTACAGCTCATGAAAACCCCAAATCCACAATCTCAGAAAATTAGAATATTGTGAAAAGGTGCAATATTCTAGGCTCAAAGTGTCCCACTCTAATCAGCTAATTAAGCCATAACACCTGCAAAGGGTTCCTGAGCCTTTAAATGGTCTCTCAGTCTGGTTCAGTAGGAATCACAATCATGGGAAAGACTGCTGACCTGACAGTTGTGCAGAAAACCATCATTGACACCCTCCATAAGGAGGGAAAGCATCAAAAGGTAATTGCAAAAGAAGTTGGATGTTCCCAAAGTGCTGTATCAAAGCACATTAATAGAAAGTTATGTGGAAGGGAAAAGTGTGGAAGAAAAAGGTGCACAAGCAGCAGGGATGACCATAGCCTAGAGAGGATTGTCAGGAAAAGGCTATTCAAAACTGTTGGGGACTTTCACAAGGAGTGGACTGAGGCTGGAGTCAGTGCATCAAGAGCCACCACACACAGACGGATCCTGGACATGGGCTTCAAATGTCGTATTCCTCTTGTCAAGCCACTCCTGAACAACAAACAACGTCAGAAGCGTCTTACCTGGGCTAAAGAAAAACAGACCTGGTCTGTTGCTCAGTGGTCCAAAGTCCTCTTTTCTGATGAGAGCAAATTTTGCATCTCATTTGGAAACCAAGGACCCAGAGTATGGAGGAAGAATGGAGAGGCACACACTGCAAGATGCTTGAAGTCCAGTGTGAAGTTTCCACAGTCTGTGTTGATTTGGGGAGCCATGTAATCTGCTGGTGTTGGTCCACTGTGCTTCATTAAGTCCAGGGTCAACGCAGCCGTCTACCAGGAGATTTTGGAGCACTTCATGCTTCCTTGCGCAGACGAGCTCTATGGGGATGCTGACTTCATTTTTCCAGCAGGACTTGGCACCTGCACACACTGCCAAAAGCACCAAAACCTGGTTCAATGACCGTGGGATTCCTGTGCTTGATTGGCCAGCAAACTCGCCTGATCTGAACCCCATAGAGAATCTATGGGACATTGCCAAGAGAAAGATAAGAGACATGAGACCAAACAATGCAGAAGAGCTGAAGGCCGCTATTGAAGCATCCTGGTCTTCCATAACACCTCAGCAGTGCCACATGCTGAATAGCTTCCATGCCACGCCGCATTGAGGCAGTAATTGCTGCAAAAGGAGCCCAAACCAAGTACTGAGTACATATGCATGCTTATACTTTTCAGAGGTCTGATATTGTTCTATGTACAATCCTTGTTTTATTGATTGCATGTAATATTCCAATTTTTTGAGGTTGTGGATTTGGGGTTTTCATGAGCTGTAAGCCATAATCATCACAATTATGACAAATCACGGCTTGAACTATCTTGCTTTGCATGTAATGAGTCTATCTCATATATTAGTTTCACCTTTTAAGTTGCATTAGTGAAACAAATTAACTTTTGCACGAGTTTCACCTGTATGTCCCCCATGGCAGTACCCGAATACCCATACCCTTTTTATGGCCAATAACTTGCATATAAGGCTTCAAAAAGCAGACAATTGATTTTGAAAGTTCTAGCCCTATAGAATTGCATTGAGTTCGAGTTCGAATTCAAACTTTCTTTATGTTGTAAAGTTCGAATTTGAACCAAACTCGGGTCTGTTGAGCCCATCACTAGTCATGACCAAATATGTTCAATAAGGTCACCCGGGATTGTGGTGGGGGCAGGGAAACATCATTGGGTGGCAGCTCATCATGACATCTCTGGATGATGTGATTGCCATTGCATTTACATGGAGGGACATTGTTTGCATTTGAATTTAAATTAAAAACCCACACAATTTTTTTTGTTTTGAAGGGACAGTACACATAAAAAACAGACCAAAAAAATGGCATGAGGTGGCTTGTTATGGAAGAGGAGCCGCTTCTATGGTACCACTTCCCAGACTGCATTTCTGGATAATAGTGAGGTTAGAGCAAATAGGGGAACCCCACACTATTATTTTTTAGATTTCACATGCAGCTTTAAGGTATCCCAAAGCATGTTATTTAAAGGATTTGTGTATTTTCAGAGTTGCCCTCTAAGCTACAGGAAAAGACCCTCTCCCTGCTGAACACTACTTTTAATTTTTTTTTTTTTGCATTGGTACATAGGATGGTAGTGTCCAGCTCCCATATTCCTTTTTTTCAACAATAGTTTGTCTATTACCCAGACTTCAATGGGATTTGGAGATACCTTCAGGGTTTGTGGACTGCCCGCTTGGTTTGAGGAACCTCCTGTGAACTTAACCCAGCCTGGTTCACTCATCTCTACTCGAGACCGTACAAATTGTTCTTTAACAATTTGAGCTCTCTAACCTGTAAACTCCTATGGACCACAGCAATTTTTACAATTCCACTATTGTTCACTATCTGTTTGTTCAGCAATAACTTTATCATAATTTATGATAATGAAGTAATACATACATTGGTTTTTTTTTAGACAAACAAGACTTTCTTTTAGCAATGTTGTCTTACAAAAAGATGTATAAAAATGAAAAAAATGATTTTTTTAAAATATTTTGACCAGTGTTTGTTTTTTTTTAAAAAAGGGGTGTTACTATAGCAGCAAAGTAATAGCTAAGAGGAGAATGGGAGGAAGGAGTTAACTAGGGCTTATTATAGTTAACTTAGGGTTAATAACTTTTTTTACTTGCATAGTTGCTTTAACTGATGTCATATACGGTTCAAAGGTCAACCCTTTAATCTACATATGAATAAAAAGGTAAATACTAGTGATGGACCAAAATGCATTTTTTAGACCGAAACTGAAAAAAAAATGTATCAGGCTAAAAATGTATTTTTTTCAACCTTTTTTAAAAAAAGTTGAATTATCTTGTAATTATTATTATTTTTTTTTTACTGTTAGGGGCTTTGGGGAAATATCAGGGGTCTAAATAGACCCCTGATATTTCCCTTTTAAAATAGAAAAAGAGATTGACACAGAGTCCTAAATCTCTTTTTCTGCAGCCCCTATTATGAATGAACAGAAACCTCTATACTGAGTGCTCCTGTCCATTCATAAACTGAGGATATAGTATCAGTTACTATGTCCACAATCATAAATGAATAGGACGTGATGTAGAGCACTTCCTATTTATTCATAACTGGGGACACAGTAAGCTTAGTAAACGGGGCAGTGCGGGGAGAGAGCTCAGCCTCCTGTGACAGCTGACAGCTCTCTTCACCCTGCACTGCCGTGCTCAGTCTTCTGACAGCTTCTCTCCTCCCTGCTGGGTGCCAGCAACTGGATTGACTCTCCGATCCCCACTGCCTCTGCCGACACAGGCGGGGGGAGAGCAGCAGGGATCATAGGGGACACAGACCAGCACCCAGGAGGGAGGAGAGAAGCTAAGGATGCACCGCATTTTTGGACATTTTGGTACTATTGTCATTTTGCCCATAGTACCATTTTTGGCTGAAATGTTTTGGTGGCCGAAATTTTGTTACATAGTTATATAGTATTTGGGGTTGAATAAAGACATAAGTCCATCAAGTCCAACCCATATCGGTCCGCGCATCATCTCTTTCTTAGGAGTACTTGTACCCCTGTATATTATGGTCCCTCAGGAAATCATCCAAGAGTTTCTTGAACATTTCCACACTCCCGGCTGAAATCACTGCCGATGGCAGTGAGTTCCAGACCCTTAGCGCTCTTACCGTGAAGAACCCACTTCGTCCCTTGTGCTGGAATTTGTTTTCCACCAATTTTAGGTGGCGGCCTCTAGTTTTTGTAACGGAGTTAATCTTAAAGAGTTTGTTGCCAATTTTGCTGTCGCCATTGAACATCTTGTACATGAAAATCATATCCCCTCTTAATCTCCTTAGTTCCAACGTGAACATGTTTACATTTATGAGCCTTGTCTCATAGTTCTGGTCCTCCATTCCCCTAATTAGTTTAGTTGCCCTCCGCTGGACCCTCTCCAGATCAAGGACATTTTTTCTTAATAGTGGTGACCAAAACTGGACCGCGTACTCCAGGTGAGGCCGAACCAGTGATCTGTAAATGGCACAATTATAGACTTGTCTCTGAAGTACATCCCCTTCTTAATACAGGACAAAACCCTACTTGCTTTGTTTACAGCAGCCTGGCACTGCAAACTACCCTTTAGTTTGTGGTCTACAATTACCCCCAAGTCTTTTTCCATTTGTGACTTCCCTAGCGGCTGTCACAATATCCGGAAATCCGTGCCGGATTTTCGCTTTGCTCCCTGTTTCTGGGCTGTCAGCCTATGGTGTCTCACAAGGCTGCAGTGAGGACTTCCTCACTTGTTGCTCTTGGTGCGAGCAACAAGTCTTATGCCTTGTTCCATACCCCTTGTGTCTCTGACTGCCCCTGGGATCCTATTCCCTGCGCTTGCTATTGGATCCCTGTGCCTTTTGGCTTCCCTCTACCAGCTGGTATCCCTGTTTGGCGTTATCCCCTGCTTTGCTCCTTGCACCCCTAGTATAGTATTTCAGTGGTTCATTTAGTATATTGTTGCAGGCCTTAATTGCCTTCACCTGTGCGCCTCTCCAAACTGCCTTCATTGCCTTACTTCTACTGTGTTTTCCCTCTCCAGTCTTTGTCTGTTTGCTTCCTCCTATTTACTGCTTGTTGTACTTCGACTCCGTCACTTACCTTCCAGTGTATCTTCCTTTGCTTTGCTGTCACCCCTTTATTTCTGTGCTCCTCTCTTACCTGGTGGCTGTGTTGGATTCATCCTTGTCTGCACACCCCTGTGTGCATACATCCCTTTTGTGCTTCTTTGTGTACTTTTCTCTCTGTTATCCTGCTTCTTTGTATGCATGTGCCACGCACATCTCGTTTACTTTTGTACGTTGCACCTAGCCCTGAGGCACATTGCTTATTACACTAGCCCAGTCTGAAAAGGTGCCATTTATAGATACTCTCTGGACCCGTTCCCGTAGCCAGTTCTCTATCCACGTACACACCACCTCATCTATGCCCATAGATCTCAGCTTGTGTAGTAATCGTATATGTGGTACGGTATCAAATGCCTTTGAGAAATCCAGATATACCACATCTACCGGCCTCCCTCCATCTATATCTCTACTTACCCCCTTATAAAAGGTTAACAAGTTAGTCAGTCAGGAACGATCTTTCCTGAACCCATGCTGATTGTCATTAACTATCCCATTATCCTGAACAAATTCTACCAAATAGTCCTTTATTATGCCATCTAGCAGTTTACAAACCACTGATGTTAGACTGACCGGCCTATAGTTCCCAGGTTGGCATCTAGCCCCCTTTTTGAATATTGGAACTACCATGGCCTTCCGCCAATCACTTGGGACTCTACCAGTCATTATTGAGTCTTTGAAAATGAGGAATAATGGTCTTGTTATAACCTCACTTAGTTCCTTAAGTACCTTGGGGTGCAGGTTATCTGGACCCACTGCTTTATTTGAATTTAGTAGTTTAAGTCTTTGTCTTATCTCAGTTTCCGTCAACCACTGGGGTATATTTTGTGCTGAACTATGTGTTTTATCACGTACGTTAAACCTGATTTCCTCCTGAGTGTATACCAAGGAGAAAAAAGTATTCAGCGCCTCGGCCCTCTCCTTGTCATTTGTGACTAACTTTCCGCTTTGCTTCTTTATCGGACCTATCTGCTCCTTTCTCACCTTTTTACTGTTAAGATATTGGTAAAATTTTTTGGGTTTTTTTTTTTTTACTAACTATGGCGATATGCTTTTCGCACTCAATTTTGGCTGCCCGGATTACTATTTTGCATTTTTTGTTACATTCCTTGTAGTTAAGGAACGCCAATGCCGCCCCCTCCATCTTATATTTTATAAATGCCTCCCTCTTGTCCTTGACGTGTTGTTTTACAGTTTTATTTAGCCATACAGGTTTAGTCTTTGTTCTTTTGCTTTTGCTACCCAAACGTATAGACTTTGAAATAGCACTATGTAATGTGTTTTAAAAACAGCCCCACATCTGATCCGGGTTTAGGTTGTGGAATAAGTTTTCCCATTTTATCAAAGTTTGCCTTTCTGAAATTTAGGGTTCTAGTCAGTCCAGCACACCTCCATTTCCTGTATTCAATATTAAAAGTAATCACATTGTGATCACTATTGCCCAGTGCCTCCCCAATTACAATATTCTCAATTAACTCCCCATTATTAGTGACAATTAAATCGAGGATGGCATCTTTGCTAGTTTGAACCTCCACCATCTGGTCCATAAAATTGTCTTGCAACATGTTCAGAAAACGGCCCGCCTTTGCTGAACCTGAGGTACCATTAGCCCAATTGATGTCCGGGTAATTGAAATCGCCCATCACGACTACATTGCCCTCCCTCCCAGCTATTTCTATTTGGGAGTGTAGATTCGCTTTCCCTTCCTCCCCTATATTTGGAGGTTTGTAGCAAATCCCTATAATAAGTTTACGGCTAGTGTCGGCGTTGTATCCAGTTCCAGCCATAAGGCTTCCACTTCCTCTCCATTATTTGACATGATATCGTCCCTAATATGCATATTTATCTTTTTATTAACGTAGATGCAACCCCCCCCCCCTTTTCCCACATCTGTCCCTCCTGAACAGGTTATACCCCTCTATATTAGTAGCCCAATCATGTGTGCTGTCTAGCCAGGTTTCCGCTATACCCACTATATCGAAGCCCTCTTCGAGTAGCCTAATTTCAAGTTAGATACATTTAATTCCTGTTTTGTTATGGGACAAAAGTTTACTTCCTTCATCTTCCCCATTTTTTTTTATTGTCCGGCCTTGATATAGGTCTTCTATTTTTAATGATATTCACATAACTCCGCGCGTACTATACTGCACTGGGGGACCTGGCCACCCTACATCGCCCTCTTTCCTGGTTCGAGTCCCTATGTTGTCTGGAGGACCCGCCTACACATGTTATCTCTCTCCTCTACTGTCAGCTGCTTCCGATGCACTTCCAGGGACGTCTACCGTTCATATCCAGTTGGGAGAGGGACTTGGGGGTCACCCTTATGGATGAGGAGATAAGTATCTCTGAGAAAACTACTGTGGAGGTCCTTTCCTTCTGCCTAGCACCTAGGTCTCTGAACTCCTTTTTTAGGACACTCCAATTTCCTCCTATTTTGTCATTGGTGCCGATGTGCACCATGACAACTGGGTCGTGCCCAACTGGGTTGTTGCATCTGTAGTAAATACAAAATAATGATTGTTATATTATTTTCTCACAACAATGCTGTATTTTGGGAGCCACTCCTCCTATGAGATATATAGCAAGTCTTGGCTGTCATTTTGACACTTGTTGCCATGCTGGCGTGGTCAGTTTGCATGTATTTTCTTCTTGCTTGGAGATAGAAGCGCTGTGCGGCCAAACACACTGTGGCATGCCCCCCTGTCCAGCCCTCCTGTTTAATTGACAATGGTTCCCTGGACTGCAGCACAGACAGACAAGGAACATAGTTCTTCACTGTATGTGACATCAATGCCATGCTCATCGATTGTTTACCAGGCCAGGCCCCCTGCCCAGCATGTGTGACAGCAGCTCCCAGCTTTTGTAATGCAGGGCACACAGATGGGGAACGTACTTCCCAGCTGTTTGTGGCATTGCAATACCCCCTGCTTTGATGCCTTTTAGGTCACACGAAAAGACCCTCTCCATGATGAATGGTATTTTTTTTAAGAGGCATGTTAAGGGAGGCTGTGCGGTCATGTGATCATTGAATAAAAGCAATTATTTATTATAAGAATGTGTTGTTTTCTTAGATCAATTGGTAACATTGCTGCCTGCTATTTCAAAGTCAACCCAGTCAACAATGGTTGGAATATATTCATTTGTCTCACTCCCTTTTGGACTATAGCTATTTTTAATTTGGTGATGTATAGCCGATCATTAAGGTCTTGTCTAGTTTGCTTTATTTGGCAGTCCTGTAAATTATGACTCTTTTTAGTGTTCCAAGCCCAAGTCCCTGGTATGGTTCCTAGAGGAGGATAAGCGTTATTTAATAGAAGGATACTTTACTTGTTTTTAGAATGTCCTGCTGGATTGTATTAACTTGGTAAACTCCATAGTCAGACAAATACTCCATAGCCAGATTTGCATCCATCCTGACTCCATATCCCAATCTTCCCAACTGTCCTCTTACTTTTCTCACCCATGGCAACCACAACTTTAACTCAGTACACCTTTAAAAATATTCCAATCTTCTTCCTCATAATCCTTTGTTTTTGTATTTCCAATATGCAGAGCCTCTGTAAAATACCATCTGCAATCTCTTTCCACAGCCCATTATATTTTTCAGACCTCCAGCTCTCTACAACCCACCCCTACATTTTTTGCAACAAAGTCCTGTCACTTTTTCCTAAGAGGTTAAATGTATCCCCTAAACAGACTAACTCATTTTGCCATGTGGGACCCTTGACCATTCTTTACAGCTGTCCTGCACCTCCCAACCTGGCTCCAAAGATCCTGCCCCCAAATTCAACTCCAGAGGTCCTGCACCCCCAGCTCTGCTACAGAGGTATTACACCCCCTTCCTTAGCTCTAAAGGTCCCGCACCTCCATCTTGCATCCAGAGGTCCTGCATGGACTAAGTTTCAGTGGTCTCCTTTTCTATTGGCTCTCCATTGCTGCCTGGCTTTCTGCCTTTCTGCCTGCTGCCCAGTGGCACTCTGTTTACTCTCCACCTGCTGCCCAGCGAGACTTTTGTGGCTCTCCACCTAGCTAGACACTGTTGGCTCATATGGAAAAACTGCACCTCTGGGTGTGGGGGGGGACCCAGGTAGCATAAAAATAACTTAAGAATATCTAGGTGGCAGTCAGCAAGCTGAAGCAGGCCCTGGTAACAAGGCCCTAAACCACACAACCTACCCTGGTGTCAGAATGTATATGTCTTCAAAAGAACCCACTTTAACACCCATCATACCATAACAATTTACCTAAATAATAAAGTAAAATACAACAAAGATTGTGGAAAAACTATAGGCCGCAGCCCCCTGATAACGATTGCCGCTGCCAGACCCGCCCGTCCGCATCCACGCTCCACACGCCGCACCTCCTCACCGCCTGACCACAGCCACGATCGGCACAGGGATGTGGGAAGAAGAAGAAGTAAGACGGAGCAGGCGTGGGGGGATGACAGCCGCCGACAGACAGGCCCGATCTCAGAAGCAAGTTGCTGGAAGACTGCTCAGGTAAGCCTGCACTTTCCCACACATGGTGCTCTATAATGTATTGCTGGGATAGTGGGATTTGTCTTCCTCTATATTCAGCTATAGAGGAAGACAAATCCCAGCAATACATTATACCTTGTATGTATAATGTACTATTGCTGGGATTTGTTGTATTCCTATATAGCTAGTGGTATTCTGCATTGTGCTGTGTAATATTTTATTGCTGGGATTTGTTGTACTCCTCTATAGCTGGTGGTATTCTGCATTGCGCTGTATAGAGGACTACAAATCCCAGCAATAATACATTATACAGCGCAATGCGGAATACCACCAGCTATAGAGGAGTTCAACAAATCCCAGCAATAATACATTATACAATGGTGCAATGCAGAATACCACCAGCTATAGAGGACTACAAAACCCAGCAATAGTACATTACACAGCACAATGCAGAATACCACCAGCTATAATGTACTATTGCTGGGATTTGTTGTATTCCTCTATAGCTGGTTGTATTCTGCATTGTGCTGTATAATGTACTATTGCTGTAATTTGTAGTCCTCTATAGCCGGTGCCATTCTGCATTGATTGCTGTATAATTTTACACTTTCCATTTCACAATATTGCACACCACACTTTTTTTTTTTACTTCCACTGCTCCAAGCTTGCTCTATGATGGACTACAATCTCAATACAAACTAGTAGTCCATCACTGGAGCCATTTTTTTTAATCCCGAATAAACGGTTAATCGAACTTAATAATCGGCTAACAAAATCGATTTTGAAAATAATCGATAGCTGCAGCTCTAGAAGAATGGTCACCCTACACCAGGGATCCCCCACTAATCACAAAGGAGCCTCAACAGAGCCCCCAATAACCACCAGGGAACCCCCACTGGCCACAGTGGAGCCCCCACTACTCACCTGGGAGCTACCATAGAGCCACCACTAATTATTAGGGAGCCCCCACTGGCCACCACAGATCCTGCACTGACCCGCAGAGAGCCTGCACTGACCACCTGACAGTCCGCATTGGCCACCTGAGAGTCTAATTAGGGAGCCACCTCTGCTGCACCCACACACACCCATGAAACTCTCTGGACCCCTGGGGAGAGCCCGCACAACTCTCCTGAGACCCTGGGGACATCAGGCGGCGAACCCAGAGCAACACAGAGTATGTAGCTTCATATTATTCTGCATTGCTGTAATTTGTATTGCTGGGATTTGTAGTCCTCTATAGCTGATGCTGTTCTGCATTGCTGTATAATGGTATTGCTGGGAATTGTAGTTCTCTATAGCTGTTGGTAGTCAGTATTGTTGTGTAATGTATTGCTTGGAATTGTAGTTCTCTATAGCCAATGCCATTCTGCAATGCTGTACAATGTATTTCTAAGATTTATAGTCCTCTGTAGCTGGTGGTATTATTCTACATTGCTGTATAATGTGCTGAGATTTGTTGTCCCTCTACAGCTTGGAGTTAGTGGCAGAACTACCAGGGTTGCAGCAGTCATACATGCGCACAGCACTGACGAGGCATCCCTCCACTACCAGTGTGCTTTAATTTTCCTCAACCGATACATTTTTCTACCACGTCTCTTCCAGGTGCGCATGTCATGAAGAAAGGGGGTCATGAAAACAGCTGATTCGGATGACTCAGCCCCACTGGAAATGACACAGTCAAGAAAATGTATAGGATCGAGAAAAAATTATAGAACACTGACTTTGACACTATCCAGCCCCTCCCACTAACCTCCCACAGTTTACAGCCCAGAAGCATGGACAGCCAGCGGCGATCTACAGTGGGCGAGAGTGCCTAATTACCAGACATGGAGCAGAGTAAGCCCAGAACCATGTAGGGAGCCCAGTGGGAGGAGAGCACAATTCCCCAGCCGGTCGTCCCTTTCATGGACTTACTAGGAGTCCTCACATCATTGACGACCATTCACACTACCGTTACATGGATGGCAAAAGTGGCAGACAGGGGTGGGGAGAAGGTGGGGGTAGAGGCAGAGCGAGAGGGGGGCTAAGTTGCTGCCCCATGGGCCTCTGGGTGAACAGTAAAAGGGCAGACAGTTATAAACTTATCACATGGCAATTTTATGATACAGTTTGTGGAAGACACCACTAGAAATGATGCTCTGCTGGATCTGGTAATCTCAAAAAATGTGGAGCTTATTAAAAATATTCATATAAAAGAACATCTGGGTAGCAGTGACCATGATATGATTTCATTTAACTTAAGTTGTAAACAACATGCACATACTGGAAAAATAAAAACAAAAAAATAAAAACAACCTCAGGAGAGCAAATTTTCCCATGCTGAGGGCTGCTCTTGAAGACTTAGGGCCAATGCACACCTAGGTGACACCCCAGCAATTGGGCACGATTGCCGCGCGGTTAGGAGTCACCCAGGTGTGCACCGATCATGCTGTGGGTGCCATTATTTTCCAATGGCACCCCAGTCACGCCGGGCGGATCGCGCGGTTTCCAGCCGCGATTCCGCCCATTCTTCTGAACATGATAAAACAGCCGCACGTCGTGTATCGCAGGAAAAAGGTACACGTACTGAACCTTTGTAGGGGCTGGCCTCTGAAGCCTCTACTGAACCAACATGGCTGACTATTGATATGGTCCAGAAACAGTTAGACAAAATTAAGGTGAACAAAGCACCTGGACCAGATGGCTTACACCCACGTGTCCTCAAAGAATTGAGCTGTGTAATTTCAAAGCCATTCTATCTAATTTTTAGAGACTCTCTAATGACTGGCTTGCTACCGATGAATTGGCGCAAGGCCAATGTGGTGCCTATATTTAAAAAGGGATCAAAATCCTTACCAAGTAATTACAGACCTATAAGTTTAACGTCAATAGTTGGCAAAATAATTGAAAGTTTGATTAAGGATCACATGAAATTGTGTTTGCTTGAAAATAATATCATAAGTGATAGTCAGCACAAATTCACAAAAGACAGAAGTTGTCAAACAAACCTACTTTCTTTTTATGAGGAAGTGAGTAATAAATTGGACAGAGGAATGGCTGTGGATATATTATACTTGGACTTTGCAAAAGCGTTTGACACAGTTCCCTACATGCGGCTAATGTATAAGTTAAGGTCAGTAGGTATAGAGCAGGGGTCGGCAACCCCCGGCAAGCGTGCCCAGCCTGGCACGTGAGACCTTGAAAGCTGGCACGCGAGTCGACCTTTTTGATTGTAGTTGACAGCTCCCTCGAGCCGGCTGTCAATTACATTTACTGGCCCACCCACCTCAGTGACGTGGCTGAGCGGCATAGGAACGCAGAGGCGCGCTGACGGGGCCCTCAGCTCGTTCTGCGCATGCTCCTGCCTGAAGGATCCCTCTTGTGCCAACCCGCCAGACAGGAGCGGGCTCACCCACGCCTGATGTGATGGGACGGGATTACTGTACCCTGCCCGACAGGAGGAATCTACTGCACACCCTGCCCCAGCATAGAAAAAGGAGCCAGACGATCATCTGGAATATACAGCAGGTACCACATGTATACTGCTCACATACATAAACATTAACCCTCGTTCCAGCACACATGCATGCCCTCACAAATGCACAGCAGTATATTGATCCACAAATAGCTTTGATTTTATTCCTGCCCTTATATGTAGAACAGGAATAAAATCAGTGCTTTTTGTGGCTAATATTACTGTGTGCACTTGTATGGGTCTGCGTGTGTGCCTAATATGCCTTGGTCCATGTAGGTAAGGAAGGCTGCTTCTAAAATAAAAAAAATTCAAACATGAGAAATTGAAAACTTATCAGTCATACAGTTTCTGTGGCTGATATGCAGGCTAAAGTGTGGTGAAATGGTCATGGTGTTTAATGCTGGTCTGAGGTCTGCCATGAGTTTGCTGCTGGTCTTCGATCTAACATGCGTTGGTGCTGGTCTGTGGCCTGTCATGTGTCTGTGCTGGCCTGAGGTCTGCAGGGCATGGTTGCTGGCCTGAGGTCTGCAGTGCATTGTTGCTGGCCTGAGGTCTGCAGGGCATTGTTGCTGGCCTGAGGTCTGCAGGGCATTGTTGCTGGCCTGAGGTCTGCAGGTAGGGTTGCCACCTGTCCAGGATTCAGGGCATTGTTGCTGGCCTATGCAGGGTATTGGTGTTGCTCTGAGGTCTGGCATTCAAAGAATGCATTGGTGCTGGTCTAAGGTCAGCTGAAAGTAACATCCTACAGGCCAGACATAGCACAACTGAGCCATCAAATAAAGACACAGGGATCGTGTTAAAACTGTAAGTCCAGTATACTTTTCAGCACATGTAAATATGAATATGGTTTGTGTGTGCACTAGTTATTATTTTTTTTCACTATAGATGTGCTGCTAATGGCAAGGTAAACACATAAAAAAAATTGTGAGTTTAACTTACTATTAGCAGTACAGCTATGAGTGGAAAAATTGAAATGTATCTAACACTATGGCGTGCTATTGTTCATTGGCACCCGGTTGTCTGATGGTTTCAAAAATGGAACTTGGTGTGTAAAAGGTTGCTGACCCCTGGTATAGAGTATTCATTCTGTTCTTGGATAGAAAACTGGCTTAAAGACCGTATTCAGAGAGTGATGATCAATGACTCATACTCTGAATGGTCTGAGGTTGTTAGTGGTGTCCCCTAAGGTTCAGTGTTGAGCCCCTTACTGTTTAACCTATTTATAAATGACATATAATTGGGGATTAAAAGTACTATTTCTGTGTTTGCAGATGACACCAAGTTAT
Source organism: Nanorana parkeri (assembly GCF_000935625.1). NCBI lineage: Eukaryota > Metazoa > Chordata > Amphibia > Anura > Dicroglossidae > Nanorana > Nanorana parkeri. Next base: position 36,007 of record NW_017307762.1, read on the forward strand.
GTAGTGAAATATAGTCCTTACAGGATGTCTCCAACTTACAAGCAGATCTGAATGCTCTGTGTGATTGGGCATCTATTTGGCAAATGAGGTTTAATGTTGATAAATGTAAAATTATGCACTTGGGGATTAAAAACATACATGCGTCATACACTCTGGGGGTAGTTTTTTTGGGGGAGTCAATGATGGAGAAAGATCTGGGTGTTCTGGTAGATTATAGAATGAATAATAGCATGCAATGTCAAGCCGCAGTTTCTAAAGCAAGCAAAATACTTTCTTGTATTAAAAGGGGTATAGACTCCAGAGATAGAGAAATAATCCTGCCCCTGTACAAATCTCGCTTTCAAAAGGGAGTCCAGCACTGCTTAGACTTTGGTCAAGAGTAATTCCCAGTCTCTACTAAAAATGACTATGTCATCCAAATATACTGAGTCATACTCCTGGTGAGGTCTTAAAACCCTATCCATTGCCGGTTGGAATGTGGCTGGATCAGTTTGTAGTCCAAAAGGCATTCTTTTATGATGAAAACTCCACTCTGGGGTAGAGAAAGTGGTTTTCTCCCTGACAGCCTTAGTCAATGGCATTCGCCAATACCCCTTGGTAAGGTCTATCGTAGTGATATACCTGGCTAGACCTAGGTATATCTAGTTTCCGGAAATCATTGCAGAAACCTCAGAGTCCTGATGGGCTTTGTTACAAACACAATCGGACTCGACCACTAACTCTGAGATTCTTCAATTACTCCCAGATCTAACATCTTCTTCACTTCCTCTGAGACGGTCTTCCTCTGAGCCTCTGGGATAGAGTGTAATGCTCCTTAATTTTGCTTGGGATTTACCTGTTGTGGATCTCAGCTGCGGTGCAGATTCTGCAATAGTTGCTGTGGATGATTTGTATTACTTTATATGCATCACCAAACGCATGTAAATAAGGAAGTCCAGGGGTGTGGCCAAGCAGCGGACATGACCGGACGCTCCTTCCTCTCAGTGTCCGTTGGTCTCTCTCACTCTCCCCCCCCTTCTCTGAGGGGAGGAGGTGGGGGGAAAGAGTGAGACACAGACCGACCATGCTGAGAGGAGGGAGGAAAGCATGAGACAGACCGACCAACGCTAAGAAGCTGTCAGCGTCGGTCGATCTGTCTCTCTCTCCCCCCAATCTCTCACAACCCCCACCATCCCCAGGGCCTCTGTCTGCAGTGCTGGGAAACACTTACCTTTCCCCTCCAGGCAGGCAACAGCCGACATATTCTTTTTCAATCTCTGGCGCTTCTGCCCGGGAAATTAAGCTCCGCCCTCTGTAAGCACTTCAGCGGAAGACACCAATAGCGTGGGGGCCCGGGACCAGGCAAATGTAACTATTCATATAGTTCAGGAAAAATTATAGCTTGGAGCCCGGGCCCCCCCGGCCGCCGGGGCCCCTTACAATGGCACTGGCCGTACACCCCTGACAGCGGCCCTGGCCAAGAGATTACTGTTTTATTGCAAATTGCCCCCATCTATTCTGAGGGAATGTCACTGTGATGTGTCACTTCTGCTTGGGACGCTTTCTAGAATTGATTTGGCCTTTGTGACCCCTACGGTTCTCCCATTGCTCTCCCGGAGTGTGGGTTTGAAAGCTTCCCACTTAAGGGAGAAGGAAGGCACGGAGGCATTATCATGCCAGTAGTGGCCAATAGCCTGAGATCAAGCCCCCGCCACCGAGGGATCAGATAGCCAGTGGGAATTCATTCTCACACTCTAGTGAAAAAGGAATGCCCCCAGCAGAGTTCAACTAACAGAGGAGCATGATCTGAGATCCCTCTAGTAAGGTAACTCAGATGGAGGTAATGCACAGATTGCATCGGTCAGATGGAGGTAACGCACAGAGTGCAGCGGTCGGAAGAAAGTAACGCACAGATTGCATAGGCCAGGTGGAGGTAATGCACAGATTGCATCAGTCAGATGGAGGTAACGCACAGAGTGCATTGGTCAGATGGAGGTAACGCACAGATTGCATAGGTCAGATGGAGGTAACGCACAGATTGCATCGGTCAGATGGAGGTAACGCACAGATTGCATAGGTCAGATGGAGGTAACGCACAGTTTGCATCGGTCAGATGAAGGTAACGCACAGTTTGCATCGGTCAGATGGAGGTAACGCACAGATTGCATAGGTCAGATGGAGGTAACGCACAGAGTGCATCGGTCAGATGGAGGTAACGCACAGAGTGCATCGGTCAGATGGAGGTAACGCACAGAGTGCATCGGTCAGATGGAAAAGCACAAATTGTAAGAAAGATATAAATGTCTGAATAACATAACATATATAGTGATTTAGTCTAGATCACCGCCAGATTGCAACTAACTAAATCATGTTATATTGTCAATTTTGTACTCTATAAGCTGCTTTCAGGAAACAATGGACTGAAAAAATCCATACTGAGGAGCACATAAAGCAATTACTCAGAATTTAAAACATGCTGGACATGATATACGTATTAAGTTTTTAGTGTAGACAATACCTTCTGTGCCAGCTTCTCCTTGTCCCTCTCAGAGTCCGGTGTCACCGCTGGCTTGATGCTGCAGGGACGGCGGCATGAGCGGAGCCTCTACCTTTGCATGTCACTACACTCCGGGCAGGCTCTCTCCTCTCTCTCTCTCCCTCTGCAGGGGCTGCGGCTTGGACAGCAGGAAATAGCAAGGGGTGGAATGCCACGGTCGGTACTAGAGGAGGAAGCGGCGGCCTTCGGGCAGTGCCCGAATTCTCAGTCCGCCCCTCTGAGGGAGCAGCGATTTCTTTGGATCTGCAATTTCTGTTAGGTGAAGTAAAACTGAAGAGGGGAGTTAGGCAGCCGCGAGGCCCGCCGTGACCACAAGGCTTTTGGCGACCTCCTAACTCGCCTAATTAGAGAGCCACCCCACACCCCACAACTGAGCGTAGGGCCTTGGTCTCCCTGGATAGTGTTGAATGGCCTTATCTGTTAAAAAAACTCTATACTTATGGGTTCGGGCCTCAAATGATTAGATGGATTGAGATTCTTTACAACTCTCCAGTGGCCAGATTGCAAATCAATAAGGATATATCTGCCCCTTTCCGTATTTCAAGGGGGACTAGAGACGGATGCCCCCTCTCCCCTATCCTCTTTGCTTTGGCAATTGAGCCTTTGGCAATTCGGATACGGGAGTCTGCCTCATTGAGTGACTTGTCGGTCAGGGGCCGAAAGGAGCAGGTTTCCTTATATGCTGATGATACGCTGATTTACCTATCGGTCAGATAGGGTCACTAATGGCTTACCAGGGCTCACTTGGTCCAACTACTGGACCTGTTTTGGACTTTTTCAGGGTTTAAAGTTAACTGCGGCAAATCTGTCATTTTTCTTTTGGATGCTACTACTGTGAATAATATACACAAGTTAACAGTTGCTCATGAATTCACTTATTTGGGTATTAAGATTCAGCTGCCCCTCTCCTCTTATATTGCTAAAAATTTAACCCCCATAATTGACTCTCTTCATTTGAAGACTAAACAATGGATGGATTTAACCCTAGTTCTTATGGGGAGGGCCTATATCATTAAGGTGAACTTTCTACCCAAACTTCTATATATCCTAACTAATGCTTCATGCTACATCCTAAAAAGGTACTTCCGTAAAATTGATTCTATTTGCATTGTGTTTCTGTGGAGGGGTCGCACCCCTCGAGTGGCTCTGGAGGTGCTGCAGCTTTCGCGTTCCATGGCAGGTTTGGCCTTCCCTAATTTCCATACATACTATAGCCAGTAGATGTGGTATATCTGGATTTCTCAGAGGCATTTGATACGGTACCACACAAACGCTTAATACACAAGCTGAGAGCTATGGGCATAGATGAAGTGGTGTGTTCGTGGATAGAGCACTGGCTACGGGAACGTGTCCAGAGAGTATCTATTAATGGCACCTTTTCAGACTGGGCTAGTGTAATGAGCGGGGTGCTTCAAGGATCCGTGCTGGGTCCCATATTGTTCAACCTATTTATTAATGATATCAGGGAGGGAGTGAATAGCCATGTTTCTGTGTTTGCAGACGATACAAAAATAGGGAGGGTGTTAGAAACGGATCGTGACAATATAACATTACAGGAGGACCTGGATAAAATAGGGGAGTGGGCTAATATATGGCAGATGAGGTTTAATGTTGATAAATGCAAAGTAATGCACTTTGGAAATAAAAATAAACAAATGGGCTATACCATCATGGGTATGCCACTAGGGAAGTCAGAAATAGAAAAAGATTTGGGGGTCATTGTAGACCACAAACTGAATGGTAGCTTGTGCAGTGCCAGGCTGCGGTAAACAAAGCTAGCAGGGTCTTGTCCTGTATTAAGAAGGGGATGTATTGCAGAGACAAGTCTATAATTGTGCCACTTTATAGATCATTGGTTCGGCCTCATCTGAAGTATGCGGTCCAGTTTTGGTTGCCGGTACTAAGAAGGGATGTCCTTGAGCTGGAGAGAGTCCAGCGGAGGGCAACCAAACTAATTAGGGGAATGGAGGACCAGATCTATGAGACAAGGCTACTAAATGTAAACATGTTCCCATTGGAAGTAGGGAGATTAAGGGGGGATATGATTTTCATGTACAAGATGTTCAATGGTGACAGCAACATTGGCAACAAACTCTTTAAGTTTAACTCCATTACAAAGACTAGAGGCCACCACCTAAAATTGGTGGAGAAAAAATTCCAGCACAAGGGGCGAAGGGGGTTCTTCACAGTAAGAGCGGTTAGGGTCTGGAACTCACTGCCACCGGCAGTGATTTCAGCTAAGAGTGTCGAATTGTTCAATAAACTTTTGGACGATTTCCTGAGGGACCGTAATATTCGAGGATACAAGGATTCCTAAGAATGGGTGTGGACCTATATGGGTTGGACTTGATGGACATATGTCTTTATTCAACCCCAAATACTATGTAACTATCTAGCATCCCAATTGGTGATAGTTCATGATTGGCTACTCCCCCAGATGGGGAACGCCTGTACAGCAACTGAAGCCGCCATACTGACCTCCTTTGAATCTTTTCAAAACGTTGTGTTTAGGGGGATCAATGGCTCACGTCCTGGCACAGCCCTTATATCCGTGACCTTTCATATTCTACGCTATGTTATTAATTGGTTACCCTTACCTCCCTGATCTCATTCTCCCTTCTCTCCCCTCTGGGGTAATCCCTCCTTCACAGAGCTGCAGCACCTGCCATGTGCCGCCTTCTGGTCTTCGAGGGGCATTAAATCCCTATCTCAGTTGTTTCGTAATGGGGTAATGCTTGATTTCCCGCAGCTCAGGGAGGAACTACGGGTCTGCCCATCTGATTTTTTGGCATACTTTCAACTACTGCATGCGGTTCAAGCCCAATTTGGGTCGACCTCCTTTTTACCAACTCAATCTTCCCTAGACGAGATGTTGGGCATGGATAGTTCTTCTAAATTAATTTCGACCTATTATAGGGAACTTATGTCCCAGAGGTCCTGTAGATCTGATAGCCGTAAACAGAAGTGGCAGTCAGTTCTCCCGGACCTGGAGGAGGATGATTGGAGCGATTTTAGGGATAAATATATGTAATCGGTGATAGCCTCTAAGGACAAATTATTGCAGATTAAAATTTTTTACCAGGTCTACTATACTCCTTCTTTACTATATACTTTGGGCCTAGGATCCAATCCACGTTGCTTCAAGCCAGTGGCGGACCTAGGGAACAAAGGGCCCTGGTGCAAGATTTTTTCTCAGGCCCCCCCCCTTCCGCTC
>NW_017307762.1:41768-92112 GCF_000935625.1 Nanorana parkeri
GGGTCAGATGTGGAGGATGGAGCAGGTCAGATGTGGAGGACGGAGCAGGTCAGATGTGGAGGACAGAGGAGGGGCAGATGTGGAGGACAGAGCAGGGGGCAGATGTGGAGGATGGAGCAGGGCAGATGTGGAGGATGGAGCAGGGGCAGATGTGGAGGACAGAGCAGGGGCAGATGTGGATGGTGCAGGGGGGGCAGATGTGGAGGACAGAGCAGGGCAGATGTGGAGGACGGAGCAGGGGCAGATGTGTATGGAGCAGGGGGGCAGATGTGGACAGAGCAGGGGCAGATGTGGAGGACGGAGCGGAGGAGATGTGGATGGAGCAAGGGGGGGGAGATGCGGACGAAGCAGGGTGGCAGATGTGGGCAGAGCAGGGGGGCAGGTGTGGATGGAGCAGGAGGGAAGATGTGGACGAAGCGGGGCAGATGTGGATGAAGCAGGGGGCAGATGTAGATGGAGCAGGGGGGCAAATGTAGATGGAGCAGGGGGGCAAATGTAGATGGAGCAGGGGGGCAAATGTAGATGGAGCAGGGGGGCAAATGTAGATGGAGCAGGGGGGCAAATGTAGATGGAGCAGGGGGGCAAATGTAGATGGAGCAGGGGGGCAAATGTAGATGGAGCAGGGGGGCAAATGTAGATGGAGCAGGGGGGCAAATGTAGATGGAGCAGGGGGGCAAATGTAGATGGAGCAGGGGGGCAAATGTAGATGGAGCAGGGGGGCAAATGTAGATGGAGCAGGGGGGCAAATGTAGATGGAGCAGGGGGGCAAATGTAGATGGAGCAGGGGGGCAAATGTAGATGGAGCAGGGGGGCAAATGTAGATGGAGCAGGGGGGCAAATGTAGATGGAGCAGGGGGGCAAATGTAGATGGAGCAGGGGGGCAAATGTAGATGGAGCAGGGGGGCAAATGTAGATGGAGCAGGGGGGCAAATGTAGATGGAGCAGGGGGGCAAATGTAGATGGAGCAGGGGGGCAAATGTAGATGGAGCAGGGGGGCAAATGTAGATGGAGCAGGGGGGCAAATGTAGATGGAGCAGGGGGGCAAATGTAGATGGAGCAGGGGGGCAAATGTAGATGGAGCAGGGGGGCAAATGTAGATGGAGCAGGGGGGCAAATGTAGATGGAGCAGGGGGGCAAATGTAGATGGAGCAGGGGGGCAAATGTAGATGGAGCAGGGGGGCAAATGTAGATGGAGCAGGGGGGCAAATGTAGATGGAGCAGGGGGGCAAATGTAGATGGAGCAGGGGGGCAAATGTAGATGGAGCAGGGGGGCAAATGTAGATGGAGCAGGGGGGCAAATGTAGATGGAGCAGGGGGGCAAATGTAGATGGAGCAGGGGGGCAAATGTAGATGGAGCAGGGGGGCAAATGTAGATGGAGCAGGGGGGCAAATGTAGATGGAGCAGGGGGGCAAATGTAGATGGAGCAGGGGGGCAAATGTAGATGGAGCAGGGGGGCAAATGTAGATGGAGCAGGGGGGCAAATGTAGATGGAGCAGGGGGGCAAATGTAGATGGAGCAGGGGGGCAAATGTAGATGGAGCAGGGGGGCAAATGTAGATGGAGCAGGGGGGCAAATGTAGATGGAGCAGGGGGGCAAATGTAGATGGAGCAGGGGGGCAAATGTAGATGGAGCAGGGGGGCAAATGTAGATGGAGCAGGGGGGCAAATGTAGATGGAGCAGGGGGGCAAATGTAGATGGAGCAGGGGGGCAAATGTAGATGGAGCAGGGGGGCAAATGTAGATGGAGCAGGGGGGCAAATGTAGATGGAGCAGGGGGGCAAATGTAGATGGAGCAGGGGGGCAAATGTAGATGGAGCAGGGGGGCAAATGTAGATGGAGCAGGGGGGCAAATGTAGATGGAGCAGGGGGGCAAATGTAGATGGAGCAGGGGGTGATATGCTTGTGATGGGATGTATTAGAACAGAGAACAGAACATAGTTGTACTTGAAACTTTCTTGTACAGCTTTGTTCTATTCCACGTTCTAACATGGCAAGTCACCTCTCCTCTCAACTGTCTGATAACGTCCTCCTGGCTGGTATCAATTCACACAACCGGAGGAAGCACGAGGAGGGGAAGGAGGGAGAAGCTGTGAGTAAACTGACCGAGCAGTCAGACGCGCTGCGGGTCTCCCTCTGCAATGTCAGGTGGCAGCTGCTCGCTGGGTCCTCACGCCCGAGTCCCCAGGGCTGCCCTATTAGCTGCCAATCTTGTGTTCGCCGCCTGGCCTGCTTGTCACTGTCCGGCGCCCCCTCAACACCACTCCGTGGGCCCCCCCGGGGCGGCGGCACCGCCTGCACCACCGGTACTTCGGCCCCTGCTTCAAGCGCTGTGGTCATGAAGCAGATTTTCTCCACTGCTTTTGGTCCTGCCCACACATACGTGCCTTTTGGTCTGAGGTTACTTCCTTCATGGAGGCTAGCCTGGGTTTCCCCAACATATGCAACCCTGCATTTTGCCTCCTTGGTCTATTTGATCTGAGCTGCCATTAGCTTCTGGAGCTCAGGCACTGCTCCGTCTGCTTTTATTTTATGCCAGAAGGCCTATTCTCCTAGTTTGGGGCAACCCTAAGGCTCCCTCCCTGGGCAACTGGAAGCGGTTGGTCAATCAGGCATTGCCCCTCTATAAACTCACGCATGAACAGCGAGGCAACCCGATGCGCTTTGCTCGCATTTGCCATTTGTTTTGCTTGACTGATTTGGTGCAGTGACGCATGGGGGTCTCAGCTGCCATTGTGATGTGCGGGGTCCCTTGTGCGTTCCTGGGCCTTTAAGTAGGTTGGGCTTCCTCCTGACAAACCTGCACCCAATTTTATCTTTTTCCCCATGTGCTTCAAGATGGAGACTCATAGTTTAGAGTTAGGACCGCACTATATAGAGGCGCCTTGGCAAGGCGGTGCGGCTTTCACATTTTCCGCAGTAGACGTGTATCTAAACTTCTGTTTTTAACCTTAGCGGTGAGACACGTTTTTGTGCACGCTGGCTGGTGAGTGTGCTGTTGTACTGTATAAAGCCCTTCCATGTGCACCTTGCTTAGAGCTGGTTACAAATTGATGAGTGTGTTTGCCATTTGTTTTGCTTGCTCGCATTTGGGACCCCTGGTTCTCTTCTTCTAATACAACTGTGGATCTCATTTAAATGCACCTAATGCTTTGAGTTATACTGGAGTTCATGTTCCTCTCCCTCATTCCATAAAGTGTACTGCAGTCAATTGTTACGTATGATAGTACGAACATGCATATGATAGTACGATTAGGACTCAACCAGCCAGCGCAGGATCGGAGCCAGACTGTGTGTGCACTGCAGGGGGCGGATCGTGTGACACACACACTTCTCCTCTCATGCCGCCTGTTACTAGGGTTGCAGCCGGGAGAGGAGGAACCGCCCCCTTACTGAGACGCCAGTCGGCAGTGCGGGCCCCGGAATCTTTCCTGAACCCGTGCTGATTGTCATTAACTATCCCGTTTTCCTGAACAAATTCTACCAGATAATCCTTTATTATGCCCTCTAGCATTTTACAAACTACCGATGTTAGACTGACTGGCCTGGCACCTAGCCCCCCTTTTTGAATATTGGGACTACCGTAGCCCTCCGCCAATCACTGGGGATCCTACCAGTCATTAAGGAGTCCTTAAAAATGAGGATTAATGGTCTAGTTATAACCTGGCTTAATTCCTTAAGTACCTTGGGGGGGTGAAGGTTATCCGGACCCACTGCTTTGTTTGCATTGAGCATTTTAAGTCTTTGTTGTAGCCCGGTTTCCGTCAACCACTGGGGTATATTTTGAGTTAAACTGGGAGTTTTATTATGTGTGTCAAACCCATTTCCCTCCTGAGTGTATACTGAGGAGAAAAAAGTGTTCAGCGCCTCGGCCCTCTCCTTGTTGTTTGTGACTAGCTTCCCGCTTTCATCCTTTATTGGGCCTATCTGCTCCATTGATTGGCTTCACATTTTGGTAATTTTTCTCTTCCCACGATGTTGGTTCGAGCATGATATGTGTCTTAGCAGTATATGACAGCTTTGCTGCTCGAGTGAATCTTCTAATTTCAGGTTGTTCAGCAGAATTTAACATGGAATTTGAATTATCCATTGTGAGTTCCACCCCCTGTTCTGATTCCTGTGCGTCTTCACTTTGTTTAGCTTCCTTTGCTGGTTCAGTGGGCGGAATCACTTCACAACTTCCCGAGATCGTTGTTTCTGGTGATGGGTTCTGATCGAAATAAACGTTGCGACTTATTGTCACTTTGTCAGTCTTTGGATGGAGGATTCTATATTTTTTACTTTGTTCAACAGAGCCCACCAGAATACCTTCTATGGCTGTGTTCACCAACTTGGTTCGCTTGTCATTTGGAATATAGGCGTAAGCTTTACATCCAAACCCTCTAATGTCCCCTTGGCTAGGCTTCTATCCATGCCACATTTCAAATGGGGTGCTTTCAACGGCTTTTAAAGGTAGTGTGTTTTGTAGGTATGTTGCAATCATGATTGCTCCTCCCCTGTACTTCTTTAGGTAGGTTGGCGTCTGATAGCATGCATCTAGCCATTTCCATAAGAGTGCGATTTTTACATTCTGCTAAACGTTTTTTTCAGGAGTGTACGGCGTGGTTGTCTGGTGTACTATACCTTGTTTCTTCAGGTAGGATTCCACTTCCTTACTGATGTATTCCCCTCCACTTCAGTGCGTATAATTACTGGTTTACGTTTGAATTTGTTGATGGACATGGCTACAAACTCTTGAAGTTTTTCTGATGTTTCATTCTTGTGCTTGATCACATAAGTTGTTGTATACCTGGAATAATCATCAATGAAATTCAGTAGATATCTGTTCCCGCCTGATGTGGGAGTTTTCATTGGTCTGCACATGTCGTTGTGTATGAGCTCCAAGGGGTGGGTGGTCTTTCTTTGAGTGGCCTGTGGAAGTGGGGTACGTATGGCCTTTGCTCCCGTACAGCATTTGGATGTCATGAGCATTTGGCAGGGCAGTATGGTTATATCTTCTGCTAAGCCTCTCTTTATATCCTTTATGGCTTCTGGATTTTGGTACCCAAGCCGTCTGTCCCATAGATGGATACATTTGCTGTGTTGATTATGAGTGGCTGTCTTGACTTGTGCAACTGCGGTGATGAGTCTATATAGGTTTTCATGCAATTTTCCTTTTGCAAGGATTTGCCTATTATTTTGAATTGTACATTCATCACCTCGGAATTGAACTGTGAGACTGTTATTAGCAAGGGTTTTCACTGATAGAAGGCTTCCTTCTAGGTCTGGGATATACAGTACATTTTTCACGAGGATACTCTGCTTGTCCCCTGATGGTGTGATGCAGATCAAAAATCCTTGACCGTTATCTTCTGCGTTAATACTTTTTCCCGTTTGCTAGGTAGACTTTGTCCATTGCACTGAAAACAATTTCTGTGAAGAAGGTCTCATCACTAGTCATATGACTTGTTACACCAGATTCAATACACCATCCATGTGGTATATTGTTCTGAGTCACTTTAAAGGTAGCGCTCTATGATGTGCCTGCAGTTTTCTTTCTAGCTGCCCCAGCTCTTTTTGTTGTAGGTGGTGCTTGGCTTTCCAGGTTGAACAGTCATTTTCAGGTGACCAGTCTTTTTACAGTGAAAACACACTCTGCCTTCTTTGTTTTGCTTTGCTCTCTCATGCACCTTAAGGGCTTTCTCGTTTTCTTTATTGTGCATATTTTTTTTCCTTCTGTAATATTCATCGATTCATTTTTCTTTAGTTCCTGCTCAGGTCTGGTTTCTAGAGCATTAATAAGAGCACTGTATGACTCAGGAAGGCTGCATAGCAGTAATGCCACCACATGGGTATCTTTATTTTCCTCTCCAATTGCACGTAGTTGTTCTACGATTTCCAGCATGGCATTCACATGTTCACGCATTTCCTGGATATTTTCTAGCCTCATCCTATATAGTTTGCGTAGTAGTTATAGTTTTCTGTTAAGTTTGAATGCTCATGCAGTTTTTGTAATGCAGTCCAAAAACCTTTGGCTGTATTTTCTTTTCTTATGTGGATGAGCAGGTCGTCTCCCACTAGCAGACTTATAATTGCTTTTGCTTGCCTGTTCTTCTTGTCGCATTTCTCTGTGTACCCATTAGTGGATCTGTCTGTACTCAGTATTAGCCACAAGTCGTCTTTGCTTAGCATTTCAAGCTTCTATAGCTGATAGTTGCTATTGTTGAGCTTTGTGATTGTAAACTTCATATCTGAACTACTTGCCATCTTTCAGTAGCTTGGATACAGCTGTAGTTGACTTGCAGTGTTCTGTTTAGTGCCTGGTCCCATAACCTATTGGTTATGTGTTTAGATGAAGCACTGAGATCTTGAGGAATGCTGAATCAAGTTTTACTTGCCTAGAAGAACATTATATCAGAATACAGCATTATACAGCATACAGAGAGAACTTCCTGTGTATCATAGATAAGCAGGCATAAGCATACTAACATTTCACTACAACGCCATCTACAGCTCAAAGACGTAATTACACAAGTAAAACAATCATATACAGTATATTCTGTTGCATTTCCAACAGACAGCAAGGGTCCTGTTGGAGAGAGGTGATCCCTGCATCACTCAGGCTGTTGAGCCAGGATAGCAACTACGGATCCCCTGCCTACCCCACTCAGTGTGGCTGGAACACTGATGCTGTGGGCATCTGATGGAGAGCAGGGCATCCTTAGGCTTTCATGATAGCTCCTGCCCCCCGGCCTGCGTTCTGGCACTTCAGATCTGCGATCCAACACCTCTTCTCCCTGACAAGTCATAGTTGCAGCCTGGTCCCGGTGGTGATGCCACACTTAGGCACTTCTGGCCTGGCCTCACAATCCTCTGCCCAACAGTCTCTTGGAGAGCGCTGAGCATACAAACAGTGATCTTTCCCATGCAGCATTGCAATGCTCAGATCCTCCCTAGTCACAGGTGACAGTCCTAATGCTGTTCCTAAAGGTCCTGCTAAAAATCCTAGACGGTCTGTAGGCAAATGATGAGTTTCCAGGCTGACCTCAGGTAGGCTCCAATGCCGTACACAAGGTGACACTGGCACATCAGAAATGAGAGACACACATGCAGATGCAGGGTCCACAGATAAAATGGAAGAGGCAGCTGTAGTTAGTGAAAACAGCAGGCTAATAGTTCAGAGATGAGTCCAGCTGCCATTTCTGAGGTAAATGCTGACACTGCACAGTGACAGGAGTAATTATAGATTGTGAAAGGTTGTACTCATTGGTCAGCTGCTTTCCCGCCAATATTCTGTCACCAATCGTGTGCTCAGCTGACTAAAGGTCTGTCCGGCAACCGAGGTAAATCCTCCTAGCAACAGCAGGCAGCTTGTAACCTGAAAGACAAAGCAGAAAGAACCAGCAAAGCAGCCCCAGAGAGACATGTACTTGACACCTCAGACCTTTATTTGAATATGAGTAGTTTTAAAAACGCATGGGGACTTTTCTTTTGTGGCCCTAACACTATTTGTTCTGGCACGACCAGAGTTCATGCAGTGTCTTTTGTGTGTGACTAGACTGTGAAAAACCTGTGTATGTTTTCAGGCTGTTTTCCTACGCCCAAAGAAGTACAGGAGCTTCTTTGGGGCGTTTTCCGCGCGTTTTCATTGGTATTCCCGAATGTGGATCGGGGTTAACAAAGCGGTAACCCAGAGCCACACTCGGGAATACAGCGTACAGGTCTTACCCTGTCCGCCATCCCCGCTGTGTCCTCCCGCGGCTGCCGACTTCCGGGTTCCGTCCCTTGCGAACGGCCGCGTCGCGGGGGGGGCGGAGCTGGCGGGAAGTTTGAAAGTGAAAAAAAAAATCATAAATATAGAGAAAATAAGGAAAAAAACTAAAAAAAAATCATACCGCCAGGGAAACGCGCGTTTCACTGAACGAAAAAACGTGCTAATAAACACGACAAAAACTAGCTGAAAAACGAGCAGAAAAAATACGCTCAGGTGTGAAGCCAGCATAAATGTTTTCCTCTTCCTGCTCTGCTTTGCATGAAAACATACTGTCCCCTGTCAGCCATTCTATAGGGTTCTTGCACCCATTTCATTTTGCTATCAGGTTTCATTAAGTTACTGCAGCATCCCCGGAGACATGCTGTAAGGACTGTATAATGTCTTAATGTTCCTGTTTGAAGAATATCTTAAGTTTGATTATTCACTGGATGTTACTTGTTTAATATATGGATTTTCTAATAAAATACTGCGTGAATTATTGTCTATTATGGCTGATACATTTTCTCAGTTAGGATTTCACTTGTTATTCACAAGCCTCAATTGAGGGGAGGCACTGGCACTCATTAGAAATGTAGGCACTGCACACACAGCTAAAGCACAGACACTGCACACAGCCAAAGCACAGACACTGCACACAGCCAGAACACAGGCACTGCACACACAGCCAGGGCACAGGCACTGCACACATAGCCAGAGCACAGACACTGCACGCACAGACACTGCACAAACAGCCAGAGCACAGACACTCTAAAAACAGTGCACATAGTCAACGCACACAGTCAGAACATGCACAAGAGAACACACAGAGTAAGCACCTACAGTGAAAGTACATGCACTCAGAGAACAATAACAGAGCAAGCTTGCTCAATCTGAAAGCAGAACACACAGTTGGCTAGCACATGGCTGAGACCACAAAGCAAACAAGGTAAAACACATTCTGAAAATATTCACACGCGCTGTAAAACGCCCAGGTGGGAACCATCCCCATAGGCAATTATTGGTTTTCACATGTTGAGAGTTTTACAGCGCGTAGGAAAGCACTGTAAAACGCCCAGGTGTGAACCAGGCCTGAGAAGGAGGGCAATGTTCTAGGTCATGCATGAGCCCTAATGCAAAATTCAGTGGGTGCAAGCAACTTTTAGTACTGCTAACAGAAAACAGCATAGTGGGAATTTATCAAAACAGGAGCAGACAAAATCTGGAGCAGACTTGCACTGTAATCAATCAGCTTCTCTCTCTCATTTTCAAATCTCAACTGTGCAAAACCAACTGTGCAAAACCGCTGCTGGCCTGACAGCATTACCTTCTCTTGCCATGGCTACTGACCTGCTACCATTACCCTCTCCTGCCACCATTACCAGCTACTTCCATCACTGCTGGCCTACCACCATTATTAGCTACTTTTACTGCTGCTGGCCTGACACCATTACTTTCTCTTGCCATGGCTGCTGGCATGACACCATTACCAACGTCTGCCACCATTACTAACTCCTTCCACCACTGCTGCCCTGCTTTTATTACCATCTAGTTCTACTTCTACTGCCCTATGTCGGTGCTCTGGCACTGCAAAGGTGTCACACAACATTTCCACAGCTGGACTTAAGCTGCAAAATTTGCAATTATTTCTACAGGGTTAATCCTGCATTGGCCTTCAAAGTTTCTGGTTTAGTCTGGTGATCAGGCACTGTACAAATGCCATACATAATGTTTCTGCAGCTGGTATAGCGTTTGCTGCAGGGTACATCATGCTCTGTGTCTCCTAGAATATTTGTAGATATTGTCTCTCTGAAATAGTATACTCTTATTGTGGTTTATTGGCTAGAACCTGCCTGGTCTGTGCCTTCTAAACTGAGGCCTAGTAAATGTGCTTACATACTGTGCAGGGAGCCAGTATAATATTTTGCTGGCTTTTTTGGTAAAATAATACACTTTAATGTTGATTGTTTGACTGAAAGTTGCCTGGTGTCTCTCCTGCTTAAATGCAGCCAGGTAAAACATTTTTAATAAAAACACTTTAATATGGTCTATGGATTCCAGAATTAAAATAGTTTGGCAGGGAAGAAGCAGGCCTTTCAGTTTCTTCCGGTTTTTCTGGATTGTAACTGGGATCTGGATCTCTGAGATTTCTAAGGCCTCGTTTACACCAGCCTGATTCTGGCCGGAACGCACTGCCTCGCATTGCGACCGGCTCACTTTTAAGTGGGGCAGGAGGGGTCGTGGCGGGCCATTGAAGTGAATGGCACCGTAGCCACGCCCTCCGGCCGCAATACGATCACCCGCACGGGATCGCAAGGCACATTGTGCCTGTGATCCGGTCTGGTGCGGTGCAATCAAAATAGTGCTTGCAGCATTTTGATCGCACCTGACCGCAGGCACAATGTGCCTTGCGATCCCGTGCGGGCGATTGCATTGTGGCCGGAGTGCGTGGCTACTGTGGTAGACAGAATTAAATTCGATACCACACCCATCCTAGAAGAAAAAGGTTAAGGCGCACCCATATAGCATAATGGTAGAGAAACTGACGTGGACACAAGTGCGTCTGTATAGCAGTTTCTACTTTATTAGGATAAACAACTGATATTTATTGACATAATCATTAATAATGTATTCTAGGCATTTCTAGGTGTTAACTACTCATTAAAATATGTGTTAGATATATTTTAAAATCAACATCATGTGAAAATTGTTTTAAAACTAAAGCTATGTCTCCTTGCACAACATAATTAATATGTAGATGTAGCCTAAACAAAACCGCGAGTTCCCAAACCAAGGATACAAAGAGAGATAATATACAAGTTAGACTGAAGTGTGCTAAAGGTTGATATAAGTTAATGTGGTGCTCCAACTGACTGCTCTGAGTGTCCATAATATCTTTATCACTAAGGTGCCATTCACTTCAATGGCCCGCCACGCCCCCTGCTGCCCCACTTAAAAGTAAGCCGGTCGCAATGCGAGGCAGTGCGTTCCGGCCAGAATCGGGCCGGAACGCACTGCAACTGGTGTGAACGAGGCCTTAGTGTTTTGGGTGGGATGAAATCTCCAGTCCTGAAGTCAGGTGTTGCCAGTGATCTGGTAGCCAAGAGCACCCTCATTAAGAGCCCAGACCAGAGCTCAAGGGAGGAGTTGGCATGGTGTGGGCTGCAGGCACATGAGGGCTCCTGCTGGGAAGAGCGACAGGTTGTGTCCAGGAGTCAGGCGGACTCCACCCAGAAGCCAGAGTGGGGCCAGGTGGTTGTGTGTGCGCTGGAGGCACCTGGAAATCAGCCAAGGGGGCTTAGTGAACCTGTGACACACGAGGGAGGTGTGGAAGAGTCACATGGAGTATATGTGACAATCTTGAGTTAGTGAGATATTGTCTACTTCCTGAAATATAAGCAGATTGCATGTTGTGTTGCTGAAGAATGCTATTTTCTGTTACAAGAGAACAGTGGCGACTCTAGGAACAATATATAGGGGGGGGCACATAAGATACCACAGTCAGATCTGGGGGGGGGGGACTGTTATTGGCTACTTGGCTACCTGACTCTGCAGAAGCAGCATAGTAGCAGCAAGCATCTGGTGCCCAAAGCTGAATAATAGGGGCCCAACGCTGAAGTGCTGTCCTCTGCAAAGTGCTGTCCTCAGTGTCGGGCCCCTATTATTCAGCCTTGGGCACCAGCTGATTGCTGCTACTGTGCTGATCTCTGCAGAGATCAGCACAGTAGCAGCATGCATCTAGCCTGGTGCTCAAGGCTGAATAGGGACCCAATGTGGGGGTGGGGGAAGCCTTCGGCACCAGGCCAGCTAAATGCTGCTACTGTACTGATCTCTGCAAAGGCTTCCCCCCTCAGTGTCAGGCCCCTATAATTCAGTTTTGGGCACCAGCTGCTTGCTCCTACTGTTGCAGATTCAGCACAGTAGCAGTAAGCAGCTTTGGCTTCCCCCATCCCCATATCATGCCCCTATTCAGCCTTGGGTACCAGGCCAGCAAATTGCTGCTACTGTACTGATCTCTGCAAGGGCTTCCCCTCCCCTCCACCTCAGCGGCGGGCCCCTATTATTAAGTTTTGGGCACCAGCTGCTTGCTGCTACTGTGCTAATGCAGAATCAGCACAGTAGCAGCAAGCAGGTGGTGCCAAAGACTGAATAGGGGTCCGACGCTGGGGTGGGGGAAGCCTTTGTAGAGATCAGTACAGTGCAGCAATTTGCTGGCCTGGTGCCCAAGGCTGAATAGGGGCATGACATAGGATGGTGGAATTCCCCCAGCAACGGCCATATAAAGTAACCTTAAATTAGTATTTATGGCCGTGGCCTGAGTAGTTGGTGCCACACCCCTAAGAACTTTGATATAAAAAGGAAAGAAAAAAGATGGGGTTTTTCTGGGCACCTAATGACAAATCCAAAGCAATTTAGCACTAAAAAAGTATTTTTAATCTTAGTAATATACTTATATGCTCTCTCCATTTATACCACCCATTTCAAGAAAGACATGATAGCATGATTGAAAAATTAATTGAATACATGATTGAAAAATTCATTTGGGTTCATTCAAAAGTGGAGGGACATAGGCTTTGCTCACTCCACCTATGAACATCCCATTTAAGAATACATGATAGAATGGTTAATTAATAGCATGATTAGAATAATAGATACATGAATAAGGATGGTTGAGAATGGTGGAGCGAATATTTGTCTTGACGTTTCACGCTCAGAGGCGCTTCTTCAGGAGATGGAGAGAATCAATTTAGCAGGCTGACGTGCGTGTATCCAAGACGACCCAACCGAGCAGTACACCAAAACAGTCCTCCCAGGGGAGAAGGAGAGGAGCGAGGACCAAACCCTGTGCGGTACTGGGTACGGGTGGCTCGGAGGTGTTTGGAGGACAGGAGTCCCTGTGCGTTTGTGGGGCCTCCATGTGAGGCAGTGTCTAGGTGAACGAGTGACCCAAATCCTGCGGTTCTTTACTCCATACAAGGCTTCCCTATTATTCTATGCCTCCCACCTCAAACTGCTCGACACAGGGTTTGGTCCTCACTCCTCTACCCTGGGAGGACTGTTTTGGTGTACTGCCCGGTTGGGGCCGTCTTGGATACACGCACGTCAGCCTGCTAAATTGATTCTCTCCAACTCCTGAAGAAGCGCCTCTGAGCGCTATCTATTATTCTAATCATGCTATTAATTAACCATCCTATCATGTATTCTTGAATGAGATGTTCATAGGTGGAGTGAGCAAAGCCTATGTCCCTCCACTTTTGAATGAACACAAATGAATTTTTCAATCATGTATTCAATTAATTTTTCAATCATGTTATGTCTTTCTTGAAATGGGTGGTATAAATGGAGTGAGCGTATAAGGAGACATCTGATCAGCCGGTTGTTTTTATTACTTGTACTGTATGTGAATCAATCTTTTAAAATATTACTAAGATTAAAAATACTTTTTTACTGCTAAATTGCTTTGGATTTGTCATTAGGTGCCCAAAAAAACCCCATCTTTTTTCTTTCCTTTTTCTATCATATAAACTAAGCTGCTGTGCTGTCCCCCCAGCTCCAGGCCAGACACCAAGCCTCAACTGCTGCTATCGCCCCATCCAGCCCCAGACACATCTCACTCAGCTACTGCTGCTGTTCCCTTCCCCCCCAGCTCCAGATCATTGCAGGCTTACCAGTGCAGTGACTTGACTTCACTACACACAGCCACGAACAGCCATCAGGCTCTGCCACTCAGCCTCCCGCTGTGAAAGCTCCGCGGCCGCCCCTGAGAAAAAAACCCTTCCTGCACGTGGGCAGGAAGCAGGGCCGGTGCTGGGATTCCTGCCTACACAGGCAAGGTGAATTTTTGCGCTCCCCCCTCCCTGACCCCGACAACCTGTAAAAGCAGGGCATTTTGACAAGTACTTGTACTTGTCAAAATGCCCCGATGTTTGCGCTATGGTTTTTTTTTTCACTTACCTTCAGCGCGGGAGAGCAGCGGCGAGTCAGCGCTGGTCCGGTGGGAGGAGCTCCAGGTGGGGTCCTAATTTAGCTGGCCGGCGACTACCTGAGGTGCCGCGCGTGTCGGGATCAGGATGCCGCTACTTGCAGTGGCCATCTTTAAAAATGTGATGTGCAGTGGAGACAGGGGGACACCGGAGGCCCACACGGAGCACGCCAGGTGAGAATCTGGAGTGTGCGGGTCCCGGCAACTGGCACACAGGGGCACTGGGGGGGTCGGTGACGGGCCCCCTCCTGGCTATGGGCCCTCGGGCAGTGCCCGACTGCCCGTATGGTCAGTCTGCCCCTGAGTGCAGACTGGCAGCAACTGTTTTTGAAGCCTTATGATTAAGTTGCATCAGCAAAACATGTCAAGGCAAGGCATGCTTTTTCAATTTTATCTAAAGAAACTGTTATATTTGGAGATGTGTGCATGGTTTTCCTAATTTTTGGAGATTTGTGATAAGTCAGAATTTGCACCAACTCAGGGAGGAAGTGCTGGCCTCAATAGCATTAGCAAAATGTTTATACCAATGTATGCATCCATGTTTTTAAATCCATTTGATATGTGTAAAAAAAGACTCTTTACACCAACAAATCCAAACCATATGTAAAGTTTGCAGCTAAAGTGCATATGTAGTAAAAAAAAAAAAAATACTTTACACTATATACGTTTTTGATTTTTCCTCAGTATATCAAATTATGGAGAAGATTGGATGTCTCTTCCTACCGAGTTCTGGAGTGTCACTTGGTGTTTTTCTCAGCGCAGCTTTTATAAGTGGTGAGCACTTATTTCCCCTCTCATGTGTGTATTAAACAACTTTCTATTTTAAAAGATACATTTCCAATATTACTCAGTGGAGATTATTATTATACAGGATTTATATAGCACCAACAGTTTGCGCATCACTTTACAAAACTGAAGGAGATAATACAATTAACAATACAATTTCAGTACGGGAGGTAGGAGGGTCTTGCTCGTGAGAGCTTACAATCTAGTAGCAGGGTGATAAGAAAACAACATACTATGTTACTATGGGCAATTGGAATGCAGTGCCACTACCAACAAACACATTTTTCGTTTCAAAGTTTTTATTGAGTTTTGACATTAGGTAGGGTACATAATACAGTAAATAATACAGAAGTACAGGTAACTCAGGAACGCGGAGACATTGTCTGTTGTTAAGTGGGTCTCAATTGAGGTCATAAGTGCTCCGGGTTCTTCAAGCCAGGAGTAGATCCCGCTGAAAGAGGGTTGTCCGAATAAGAGAATCCGGAAGGCAGTGTGCCAGGTGGCAAGGGGCAAAGAGGAAAGAAAAAGAAAAGAGGGGGGGGAGGAGGAGTGGGAAGGGGGCACTGGGTCTGACTGGAATGAGCTCTTTTATTTTGGTTGCCTAGAGGGCTATTAGGCTAGCTGGGGCCAGAGAGGGGTGGGTATAGTCTATCCAGGGTTGCCAGATCTTCGCGAAAGACTTATTGGTATACGAGAGGATGCTGGTCAGTTTCTCGTTGAGGCAGAAAAAGTCCATC
This sequence comes from Nanorana parkeri, assembly GCF_000935625.1. Taxonomy (NCBI): domain Eukaryota; kingdom Metazoa; phylum Chordata; class Amphibia; order Anura; family Dicroglossidae; genus Nanorana; species Nanorana parkeri. Next base: position 57,001 of record NW_017307762.1, read on the forward strand.
CGCCGTGTAACTTCCCCGAAGGATACAAATTGTTTTTTCCATGCAGCGGCAATAGTTTGTTTGGCTGCCAGTAGGACATGCGTGGCTAGACGATGTTGGGGTTTCGTAAGGAGTGGAGATTTGAGGTGTAACAAGGCCATCCATGGGTCCTTGCGGAGCTTTACCGAGAATAGGCTGTCCAGCAAACGGAAAACTCTCGACCAAAATCTGGCAATCATGGGGCAAGACCACCACGTGTGGAGGACGTCGCCCAGAGACGAGCAGCCTCTGAAGCATGTTGGCGAGTGCGAAGGGTGAAGGTGGGCCAATCTGGACGGCACCAGATACCACCGTGTGAGGGACTTAAAGGCCGTTTCCATGGAAGAGATATTGATGGAGCAGGTGGCCATTGAGGTCCAGATCTGCTGCCAACTCTCCAGAGGTTGCAATACCCCTAGGTCCCGTTCCCATTTTCCTACGTAGGAGTGTCTATTAAGGGAGGTCAATGTGTTGACTTGGGTATATATCTGCGAGACAAGTTTAGAGCTGTAAGGGTTATGTTTACAGATGTGCTCAAATACCGTTAGTCCCACCCGAGTGGAAGACCGAGTGAGTGTTGAAGTGGTCCAGTGGCGAAGTTGGAAGTACCTGAAGTATTCAGATGGTGGGGCTCCCTTCTTGTCCTTGAAATGTTCCCATCGATGGACCGAGCCATTATCCAGTAGGTCGTACAAGTGTACTAACCCATTAGAGGACCACCATGTGAATGCCTGAGGGGAGTCCAGCCCCGGGGAGAATAACGGGTTTCCCACTATGGTGAGTAACGGGAGGTGTGGAGACTGGAAATTACTGGAGTATCTAGTGGAATCCCAGAGGGAGAATGTGTGTTTTAGCATGGGGCTCATGGAACGCAGGTTGGGGGGTAACCAGGGTAGGGAGCACAATGAGTAAGGGCTACACGCAAGTGCCTCTAAGTCAACCCAGAGTGGATTATTGGGGGATTGGAAAAAGCTGACTATAGAGGCGATGTGTGCCGCCAGGTAATATTTGTGGAAGTCACAAATAGACGGAGGCCCAGGCCACCGTCTCGTTTATGTGTATGTAGAGTGAACGGAGGACGGAGGACGGTGTATGTAGAGGGAACTGGATGGAGGCCCAGGCCACCATCTCGTTTATGTGTATGTAGAGTGAATCTGGACACCCTGGGACGTCCTGTGCTTCAGATGAATGTGTAAGGTCGTCCGGGCACGTCCGGCGACGAGTGTGCGCTACAGGGTGGAACGCACCCAGAAGTGCATCGCCGCTGTTCACGTCTCCCCACTATTACGCCGGCTGATGCGTTCCACCCTGGAACGCGGAAGTCCGAGTCGCGTCATTCAGGTTCCCGCGCTGGCAGCCTATTTAAAGGCTCCTGCGAGGTTAGCAAGGCGTTCCACTATTGAGGATCGAACGCCTTGCTAACCCTCCAGCTAACCAGCCATTGGGACCCGCCAGCACTGGACCGTAGCCTGCCATCTGGGACTTCCTAAACCTCCTGTTGCCTCTGGACAGCTAGCCGCCTCAACAGCCTGCCAACAGGATCTCCCACAGCTGCCATCACTGTGCTGACATCCACCCAGCAACTCCAGTCTGCAAACCACCGCTCTGCAATACTCCTTTCTGCTAACAGCAAGTACTCTACATCTATGGTTTCAGTTGTAATGTCAGTGAACTACTTACATTGATCAGTATTGGGGTTACCATTGACTTTATTTTCAGTTGGAGTACTTAGTTGTTTAGGCACTACCTGCCAAATACTCTTCCTAAATTGTATGATTCATTTGTCCTTAATTAACAGTGGTCTATGAAGTAATAGCCACTACTGCTCCGCTGAGTCACATACCGGTATATGATGCACAAACCTCTAACTCGCCGTTAGTTGTGAGTGACGCCAGAGGTTCAAGCCTGAATTACCGCCATACTACTCTTTCCAGAGCCCAACTCCTCCTAATAACTGCGTCGCTGAGATCCTGTTACATATCCGCTGGGACCCGGGCGTGACAGAATAGTGGAACCACAGATGGATCCAACGGAGTTAGCCACACATATCTTACGCCTCACCGAAACGGTAGAGTCGCTAACCGAGACTGTACAAGTGCTGCAGTTACAGAACCAATCCCTTAGGGAGATCATAGAAGCTCCCACCCCGCCGGCCAGAGACGGCCCCGAACCCAAGGTCAGCCCCCCTGACCTCTTCACTGGGGATCGGAAAAAGTTCTGCGAGTTTATTAACTCCTGCAACCTACTCTTTGAGCTACGGCCCCGGACCTATCCTAATGATAGGATCAAGGTACTCACCCTGATATCATATCTTAGAGGGGAGCCCCGCGCTTGGGCAAATACTTACCTGGAGACCAGAGACCCAGTCCTAGACTCCTACCAGTACTTCCTCGACACCATGTCTTTACTATATGAAGACCCCACTAAGAAGCTAACTGCTGAGACTGCTATAAGGGCTTTGAAACAGGGCCGTCGCCCAGTCGAATACTTTGTTGCAGAGTTCCAGCGTTGGGCCAGGGAGACTGAGTGGAACAATGTCAGTCTCCGCAACCAGTTCCGCCTGGGTCTCTCTGAGGCCCTGAAGGATGAAATTGCCCGTGACGTCCTCCCTGACACTCTTGATGGCTTAATCCAACGTGCTATCACGATTGACCGCCGCCTCCAAGAGAGACGGGCTGAACGTTGGACAGGAGGGACTACCGCTTCCCTAAGACCGACTCCCCCTCCTAGAGAGGAACCTATGGAAGTCGGAGCTGTAAGAGGCCCCCTAACCCCTGCCGAACGGATGAGGAGACGCTCTAGGAACCTGTGTCTGTACTGCGCCGCGCCTGAACACACCGTGGGGTCTTGTCCTCTCATCAAAATGAAGTCAGAAGGTAATATAAACCACATTTGCAAACTGACATCAAGAGATTCACAGACTGACTCTTATATCTATGTCCCTCTCATATTACAGTGGGACCACGAGAGGATAGCGGTTGACGCCATGATCGACACAGGGGCGTGCGGAAATTTCATAGACCACCAATTAGTTCTGCAAAATAAAATACCTCACCTTAAAAAACATAACCCAGTCCGTGTCAGTTTTATTGACGGGTCTACCTCCTCTTCGGGACCCATTTGTAGCCAGACCCAACCTCTATTAGTCTCTTGTCTCAGCAATCATACAGAATATCTGTCTTTTGACATAATTCCCTCACCACTCTTCCCGGTTGTGTTAGGCCTTCCATGGTTAAGGCTTCACAAACCAACCGTGTCATGGACAGGGACGGGTATACAACTAGTGTCAGAATACTGCAAAGAGACGTGCTACCCCTTAAACCATGTATTGCTCATTACCTCTGACAAAGTCCCTAAACACTACCAGGAATTTTCTGATGTGTTCAGTGAAAAACTTGCCCAGGCCCTTCCTCCACATAGGGTGTATGACTGCCCCATAGAGCTGATTCCGGGAAGTGCCATACCCACTGGGAAGATATACCCACTCTCCCAGCCAGAACTCGACCATTTAAAGAAATATCTGGACGACAACCTAAAAAAGGGCTTCATCAGGCCTTCTACCTCCCCTGCTAGTGCAGGAATGTTTTTTGTCAAAAACAAAGATAACTCTCTGCGACCCATAATAGACTACAGAGAGCTCAATAAGATTACCGTCAAGAACCGGTATCCTCTTCCACTCATCCCTGAGCTCATTGAGAGACTCCAAACCTCTCGATATTTCACCAAACTAGATCTCCGAGGCGCCTACAATTTGATCAGAATGAGGCAAGGAGATGAGTGGAAGACCACTTTTAGAACCCGCTATGGGCTCTTTGAATATATGGTGATGCTGTTCGGTTTATGCAACGCTCCTGCTACATTCCAGAGCTTCATAAACGACATATTCAGAGACCTCCTAGATGTATGTGTTGTCGTTTATCTCGATGACATACTCATCTACTCCGATGATCTTCATACACACAGGAAGCATGTACGTTGGGTCCTCTCAAGACTCAGGGCACATTCCCTCTACGTCAAACTCCAGAAATGTGTTTTTGAACAACCCTCCATAGCATTCCTGGGATATGTGATCTCCCCAGAAGGAATCCAGATGGTCAAAAATAGCATGTATCTTAAGTTGGCCTATACCCCGTTCCAGGAAAGCTCTACAGCGATTCTTGGGTTTTGCTAATTTCTATCGGAAATTAATTAGGAATTTCTCCTCTGTCGTTAAACCCCTGACGACCCTGACTAGCTCCAAACTCAACTACTGCTGGAATAAGGAAGCCCAAGCATCTTTTGAGATGCTAAAACAAAAGTTCACCACCGCACCCATCCTACAGCTACCAAACGCAAATAGCCACTATGTACTCGAAGTTGACGCCTCGCAGGTTGCAATAGGAGCCGTTCTCTCACAACGTCTGGAGATTGCAGCTCCTTTGCACCCCGTCGCGTTCTTCTCCAGGACTCTCAACCCTTCAGAAAGGAATTACCCCATCGGGGAAAAAGAACTATTAGCCATAAAGGGGGCGTTGGAAAATTGGCGACACCTGCTTGAAGGTACCAAATTTCCCTTCACTATATTCACGGATCATCACAACCTACAGTTCCTTAAATCGTGCAAAACCCTGTCCGCCAGACAGGTCAGGTGGAGTCTGTTCTTTGACAGATTTGACTTTCTCATCTCCTACAGACCAGGGTCTAAGAACGCTAAAGCTGATTCGTTATCTCGCATGAGGGACGACACTACCTTGTCATCCCCTCCGGTGTTCATCATTCCCCAGGAAAGATTCATATGTGCTACCCTGACGTTCAAAGAACGTTTCCAAACTAGTCTAACCACCGAATCAGAGACGAAACCCCTTGGTCTTCAACCAGACGCGGAAGGATTCCTATTTAAGGGCACAAAACTGTACGTTCCCTCTAACATGAGAGTTGCAGTTATACAACTACTGCATGACGGTCCATTGGCAGGCCATCCAGGGGTCTCCAAAACTCTTGACTTAATCAAGAGGCAATTCTGGTGGCCCCAAATGTCTAAAACCATACAGGAGTATGTCGCCACTTGTGATGTATGCACTACTTGTAAACGTGAGAGGAAACCTCCATACGGGTTACTTCTGTCACTTCCAATACCAAATAGACCATGGGAAGTCATCTCTGTCGACTTCATAGTTGACCTACCTACTTCAGACAGTCACACCACGGTCATGGTCACTGTGGACCTCTTGACCAAGATGGCCCACTTCACTCCCTTAAAGCGGTTACCCACAGCAAAAGAAACCGCTCAGACGTTCATCACCAACATAATTAGGTTACACGGAGTACCCACTAGTATAAGGGGGGGTAGAAGAGGTAGTCCCAGGAAATGGAATCGAACCCCTTCTGGAGGTCTAGGGAAAGGAGCATGCCAGGGGTATTGGTACTGTGCATGTGGTGAATGAGGTGAATGATCTTCCGCGTATTGTCTGACGCTTGTCGGTAAGGGACGAATCCCACTTGGTCTCGGTGTATTAGGTCAGGGAGGATCGTGTTCATGCGATTGGCCAATATCTTCGCTAGTAGTTTGACATCAACATTTAGTAGGGAGATGGGTCTGTAATTGTGGGGATCAAGGGCGTCTTTGTCAGGCTTGGGGATCATTACAATGTGGGCCAGTAGGGAAGATGGGTGGAGAGTATTGTGGGCTTTCAGAGAGTTGAACATGGCTGTCAGGTGGGGGGCTAGGGTGTCTGAGTACTTTTTGTAGTATAAAGTCGAAAATCCGTCCGGGCCAGGCGTTTTGGAGGTTTTGAGGGATTTGATGGCCAGAAGGACTTCCTCAAGGGTAATGTCCCGGGCCATAAGGGTGCTCATGTGCTCCGTGAGTGAAGGCAAAACTACCCCATTGAACAGTGCGTCGGCCTGGAGGGTTTGGAAGGTAGAGGGCTTGCCATATAATTTAGAAAGGATGGAGGAGAAGCGATGGAGGATGGTGGATAAGTTTGCCGTAGTGGCGCCATTGGGGGAGTCGAAATCTGACCGGGGGCCTGGCCTTCGGTTTAGAATTGAGCATGTTGGCCAATAGAGGGCCTGGTTTGTTAGCACACACGTAAAATGTGCGTTTGGCCCAGCGGAGCGTTTTTTCAGCCGAGTCGTTCAGTAGGAGGTTTAGTTCCAGCCGAACTGAATCAATCTTTTTCCGCAGGGGAATTGAGGGGGCCAGGTTTCAGTCAGACTCGAGCCCCTCCAACGTTGATGAAAGGTCCGACACCCTTTTGGTGCGTTCCCTCTTTTGTCGGGAGGCCAGACTGATGAACTCGCCACGCATGGTCGCTTTGTGGGCTTCCCAGATAGTGATCGAGGAAGCGACTGACAGTGCGTTTTCCGTAAAATAGCGGGAAAGGCACAGTTGTACGTGCTGGGCGGAATCGACAAAAGAGAGAAGGGAGTCGTTCAGTCTCCAGCTAAATTGAGAGGAGGCGGGGAATAAGGATTTACAGGTGAGGGATACAGGGGAGTGGTCCGACCAGGTGGCAGAGAGGATGCGGGCATCCAGGACAGAGGGGAGAAAATTGGGCTTTACAAAGATATGGTCTATACGAGAGGAGCTGGCATGGGGGTGGGAGTAAAACGTATAGTCTCTGGTGGTTGGGTGGCCACCAGAGACTATAACGAAAGGCCTTTCGTTATATGGATCCGGGGAGGAAGGGAAGGGGAGGCTAGGGGGTTGTCACAGCAGGTCACAGGATAATAGCTAACAGTAGAAAGGCATCATGGCACACTCACAAACCAGCATGTAAAACAACTTGTCTCACCACTAAGGACAATGACAGAGGTTTGGATACACGTCTTCTGCAAAGGATGTGTAAGCCGCACTGCCGCGCCTAGGATAATAGCTAAGCCACGCATTCCTACCAAGGCATACAGTGTCATATAGTCAACCGGGTGGACTTGAGGCCAACTCCGATCCCCACTCCCAGGTTAATCACCGCTGTCGCACCTCCATGGGGTGGGCAGCCGTGAAATGGAAGCGAGGAGCAGCGTGTGGCTCAGAAGGTGGCACGGAGGCCCAGAAATAAACCAGTAACATCACATTGTAAAAATAAACTGTGAAACATTAACAGCGCCAACATTGGCGTAGGTAAATTAAGTCTGCAAAAGAGGCTAAAAAGAAGTGCCGTGTAACAGGTCGGCACCGAGCACCAGTCAACAAGCCCCAGAGCCGTCCGTGCCCCCAACCGCAGGCATGGGGGTCGTGAAGGATCGGGCATCTTAGGTGGGACGGGATCCCGACATGGGCAGATGGGGCACTGGGCCAATAGACAACATAATAACAGGTAAAACGTTCAGGGAAATATCAGTAACCTCGACCGTGTCGTCGAGGAGCATCAGGGCAGTCTATGAGGGGGGTAACCCCATAACCGTGGGTGAAGAACATCACAACTTACGGACCGCGGATAACGAGATCCAGACGGGTGTAATCAAAGTCGTGGGCGGGAGAGTCTCGGAAACAGGAGGATAACAGCTCTCCAACCGGACCAATTGGCGAGGCACCACAGCCACAGATGACTCGTGCACGAGTTGTTGCACGGGGGAATCAGTCTCCATCATCCAGGCGAGGCCGCGGCTGGGGTCGCTGCTTCCCTGGAGCATCTCGGCTGTCGCGGGGTCTGCGTTCCCACAGAGGGGCTAGGCGTCTATCCTTCGGGGGGAGGCCAGAGGGGGGGCCGCTTCAGAAACCGTTGGGGGCGACAAGTGCAGCTGTTCCAGGAGTGGCCCCGCTTCCTCGGGGGAAGAGAAGGAGTATGACTTACCCTCGAGGGTGAAAGTAGCCTTCAATGGGAACCCCCATTTATAATTGATGGCGTGACGCTGTAAGGTGATGAGGAACGGTCTCAAGGCCTTCCGTTTCAGGAGAGTCTGCGGCACCAGGTCAGCGTATATCTGGTATTCAAAGTCCTGGAGTGATCGCCTCCTTCGTCTTGTAGAATGTGGGTTTGAGTATAATGTCGCGGGGTGGTCCATTAACCCTCTTCGGGCCCAGGGCGCGATGCACTCGGTCTAGCTCAAGGCGTTCCAGTGGGAAGCCCGGGAGGAGTTCCTGGAACATGGCTGTGACGGTGGATGTTAGGTTGTCCACGTGTTCAGGCACCCCCCTGATGCGAAGGTTACCCCTGCGATTTCTGTTTTCCAGATCTTCAAGTTTCAGCAGGGCAGTGGAAAGGTCAGATTTCACATTGTGTAGGTCTTCCTCATTTAAATCTATCACAGTAACAATGTCATCTACCTTATACTCAATGTCGTGGATCCTGGTGCCCAGCTCCCTGATGTCTTTGGATAAGTGTGTTGCCAGTTTGTCTGTTGCAGCCTTCAGTTCTCTCTGCAGGAGGATCTTAAACTTGTCCAGGAGGGCTGCGTCCCTGACCTCGGTGCCCTGATGTAGTTCTGGAGGTTGGGGGGAGAAACCATCATTTGAGGAGTCGTTTGCTGACTCCAGCAGCTCGGGTGAGAGACCGGCCGGTGAGGGCGGAGCGGCCGCCATCTTGGAATCAGGCCGCGATTTTGTGGGCCCCGGCGTCTTCTGCTGGGAGCGGGTCGGCGGCGGATTCTTCCCCATGTTGGAGGCAGAAGGTCCAGGGAATCAGTCGGTAAGGTGGGGAGTGGATGGGAAGTGAGATGATCGGTGTTTTATCGATCACACGCCCGGGTGGTGCGGAGCCGATCTAGCAGGCGTCCATGCTCGTCGGCTGCTCGCTAGCGCCCCCCAACAAACACATTTTTTAAGTACATATAGCATACACATAGTTAATTAATGCTTAGTGACACAGCTTCAGCAATTTTTCTCATTCCGGGGGACCGGAGCAATTTTGCCATTTTTGCTATGTGTTTGTTTAACCATAATTTCCATCTTCCTCATTCCTTGTACCTACACATATAAAATGCCATTTTCTTAAAGGACAAAATGGGCTTTCATTTGATGTGACATGCATATATAAATTCTTATTTTTTTATAAAAAAATACAAAAAAAAAGGAAAACAAAACACATTTCTCACAGTTTTGGCAATAATAATGTGTACATAATTAGTGTAGATAACAAAGTAATTAAGATTAAATTATTTTATTTGTCCTGATTTATAGGGTATATCATATGTCTAGGGGTCCCTCCCTTGAAAAACACCTTGTGCGCATGCTGATGGGGACTAGGGCCCCTTCCCTACAACCCTGACCCGGTGGTTGTGGGAGTCTGTGGGCAAGGGGGCTTATTTGCATCGGTGTACCCCTGTTTATTAAGGGGCACCCAGATGCTGCACCCCCCTTGTGAATGAGTAAGGGGTACTTGTACTTGCCAAAAAACAATAGGCGGAGTCAGCCGTGATGTCACAGCTGACTCCGCCCATTTGTTGTCATTCGGCCAGCACCTGTCAAAATTTGATTTGGGTTTTTTATTATTTTGAAGAGTCAGTGTCGGCGTGGACATCGTTGGATGACGTGATTGATCTTGGATTACTTTGTGGATAATTTTTAAAAAAATTTTGGTTATCTTTTTGTTCAATTAAAGGATTTTTTCTACAAGTCTGGTGTGTTTATTTACATTTTAATTTAACCCTTTAGTGAATGAGCAGGGGTACAAGTACCCCTTACCAGGGGCGGACTGACTCATCGAGCTCTCGGGCACTGCCCGAGGGCCCACGACTAGCACGGGGCCCATGGCCAGGCCCGCTGATAGGGGTGTACAGGCAGCTGTCCTATACCGGGTGGGCCCCATCAAGTGAGCGTGTGAGTGGGGACCGAACACAGTACAGGCTAGGGAGTCTGCCTCCACACAGGGTGGGCCTAAAAGGTCGGGCAGAGACTCACATGGGAGTGAGAGGATACGACCGGAGGACGGAGGAGGCAAGCTGTCAGCAGGTATGAGGAGCTCTCCTGCACTCACAGCTGCTCCTGTATACATTCCGGCCGGGAGCAGCGTGGGGAGGGTAGGAATTCTCCTCCATGTCTCAGCCTCCTCCTCCCTTCCTCCCCTGGCTGCATATAGTGAACTATGAACAGGCTGAATAGCGATGCTGTGTGTGTGTGTACTGTATTGTGTGTCCTGTATTGTGTGTGTTTCCTGTATTGTGTGTGTGTCCTGTACTGTGTGTGTATTGTGTGTACTGTATTGCGTATGTCCTGTATTGTGTGTGCCCTGTATTGTGTGTGTACTGTATTTTGTGTGTTGTGTGTACTGTATTGCGTGTGTATTGTGTGTCCTGTATTGTGTGTACTTGATTGCGTGTGTATTGTGTGTACTGTATCATGTGTACTGTATGTGTATTGTGTGTGTGCTGTGTGTGTATTATGTGTTGTGTGTGTATGCATATTATGTGTTATGTGTGTGTGTATTAGGCCTCATTCACACTGGGCACACACGTCCATGTGGCGTGCACACCTGTAAACAGTTGATCCCGGGAGGGAGAGGTGCTGCATGTGATTGCGCGCAGTAGCCTTTCTCCTCTATGGGAGGACTCGACTGTACGGTATCATCTGTGTCTGATGGATCCTGTCTGCGTCCAAGTGTGGAGCCCCCCATACCCCCATAGATGTGAAGTCCGTGTGTCTATATGACACCGTACAGCCGTGTCCTCCCATAGAGAACAACAGGCTGCTGTGCGCAACCACAGGCAGCACTTGTCCCTCCCGGGATCGCCCGGGACAGACGTGCATGTCGCATGGACGTGTACGCCCAGTGTGAATGAGGCCTTACGTGTTGTGTGTGTACTGTGTGTGTTTTGTGTGTGCGCGCAGTGTGAGTGCAGTCCGAAGTATAACAACCGCCGGAAGGGGGGGTTGAGACGTTCTCAAAGATGGTGGGGTTGCCAGCCTGGCAGCCAACACAATTAAAGGAGAACTATGGGGTTAAGTCTTTTCCCCATAGTTCTCCTTAGGGTAACGGGAGGACACAAACTAGCATCCTCCCATCACCCTAGGCTCAGTATACCGCGATCTGTAGCTCGCGGTATACTGAGATGCCGCAGTATACCGCAGTATACTGAGACGCCGCAGCCGGAGCGGATCCCGACAATTGTGCCGAGATCCGCCCAGCTGCGTGACTGACAGCTGGCTCTGCTTATCTAAAGGCAGAGCCAGCTGTACCCGCCCCATCCCCCGTCCGTTCCGCCAGTCAACGCTGGTGGAGCGGAGCGGGGAGGGGGGAATCCAGCCCCTCCCCTGTCACGGCAGAGAGCCGTGACAGGATCGAGAGGTGAGCGAACGCCGGTATCTGTTCGCTCACCTCCCGATCTACTGAGCCGACATGTGACAGTCTCATTGTCACAGGTCGGCTAGAACTATGAGGTGAGTGGAAATCACTCACCTCATAGTTCTCCTTTAAGCCTGTGAAGCATGTTACACCCTGCACGCAGAGCTGCGCACAGCAAAGAGAAGTGGCAGTGCTCAGAGCTTTGCGTTGGTTCTGGTCTGAGGTTTGCAGTGTGTTAGTTCTGGTCTGAGATCTGCCGTGCGTTGGTTCTGGTCTGAGTTCTGCCGTGCATTGGTTCTGGTCTAAGGTTTGCAGTGCGTTCTGGTCTGAGGTCTGTTACAGTCCATGTACCCATTGCACTCCTGACCGCTCATCCATTGAATGTAAGGTGGGTGCATCAGTAGTCAACGGATGGCCACCATCCAGTAATATAGAAAAATATGGACACCGGCACTCCAAGGATAGAATACATCTACTGTATTTAACGATGTGCGTGCAAAACATACTTATTGAGACGTTTTGCAATAAGTATGTTTTGCACGTGCGTCATTAAATAGACGTATTCTATCCTTGAGTGCCGGTGTCCATATTTTTCTGGTCTGAGGTCTCCCGTGCGTTAGTTCTGGTCTGAGGTCTGCTGTGCATTGGTTCTGGTCTGAGGTTTGCAGTGCGTTCTGGTCTGAGGTCTGACATGTGTTAGTTCTGGTCTGAGGTCTGCCGTGCTTAGGTTCTGGTCTGAGGTCTGCCGTGCGTTCTGGTCTGAGGTCTACTGTGCTTTGGTTTTGGTCTGAGATCTGCTGTATGTTGGTTCTGGTCTGAGGTTTGCTGTGCATTGGTTCTGGTCTGAGGTTTGCCGTGTGTTGCTTCTGGTCTGAGGTTTGCTGTGCGTAGATTTGTACCGCAATCATTCCTAAACTGTAGAGGATCATCATGGGTGGCCAAACTCTGGCTCCATAACTGTGTAGTTTTACCACAGCTAGAGGAATGAAATTTGCCCACCCCTTGTAATAATGCATTGGGTGGATTTTATGTGGGCGGAGCCCAAGGGGGCCCCATAATCTCTTATTTCCCGGGGGCCCCATATGTTGTCAGTCCGCCCCTGCCCCTTACTCATTTACATGGGGGGCAGCATACGGGTGCCACCATTGTGAAAGGGAGTACCCCGATGCAAATAAGCTCCCCTGCCTGCAAACCCCCTCAACTACCGGGTCAGGCTTGTGGGGAAGAGACCCTTGTCCCCATCGGCATGGGGACAAGGTGCTTTTCTAGGATGGCCCCCTGGAAAAGCACCCTCCGAATGCTGAGGGCATGAGGCCTGGTATGGCGCAGCAAGGCGAGGGTCCTAGCTTGTCCCCCCCTTTCCTGCCCTGCTGGGCCTGTGCTCGGATTAGGATCTGGTTTGGAATTTTAGGGGGACCCATTTTTTTTTGCTGGTGGGTTTCCCCCTTAAAATTCCTACCAGACCTAAAGGGCCTGATATGACTTTTGGGGGGAACCCCACGCCCTTTTTTATTTTTAACTCAGAGGGGTCCCTCCTAACATTCCTACGACTCATCAACAGCATTAACTCAATGAGCGCAGGTCCATGCATGGACCAGCGTTTATTGTACCTCATGACGGGATTATTCTGTCACTGGTCGTTAAAGAACTGAAAGAGCATGACAGAATAATCCTGCCATTGGTCAGAAAGAGGTTAAAGTCCATATAGCACAGTCTAAGAAGGTAGAGCGGACCGAGCGAGGCTGGGGGAGTGACGAGCTGATGACGTAGGACGCCGGCCACGACTCCGCCCACAAGCCCGATACGCTACGGAGCTGCAACGGCCGGATCATCCCCTGGTATCGTTCCATATCGCCTCTCCGATCACCCCCGTCTTTTCTCCTGGCTTTGGACCCTCTTCCCCTCTCTTCAATCCTGCCCTTCTGGAGTATTCTCCACTACAATCGCCCCCACTGGAGCATCGGCTCCCCCCTGATTCCTGTGGCTGAGGAACGGCACCATTTTGGCAGACCTAGAGACACAGTACAGGATTACAGAAGACAGTCCTTGGTCTCCTTCTTTCCATCACTAGGGGCTATCGAAAAGGAAAATCGATACCCTACGGAGCTGCAACGGCCGGATCATCTCCTGGTACCATTCCATATCGCCTCTCCGATCACCCCCGTCTTTTCTCCTGGCTTTGGACCCTCTTCCCCTCTCTTCAATCCTGCCCTTCTCGAGTATTTCCCACTACAATCGCCCCCGCTGGAGCATCGGCTCCCCCCTGATTCCTGTGGCTGAGGAACGGCACCATTTTGGCAGACCTAGAGACACAGTACAGGAATACAGGAGTCAGAAGTCAGTCCCTGGTCTCCTTCTTTCCATCACTAGGGGCTATCGAAAAGGAAATAACTTCAGCAGCATCTGAACATAGCTCAGCAGATGGGAGGAAAAGAAAAAAAACAACAGCTACAAAAAAAGATACAGCCGCCCGCACAGCTGATACCAACGCAGGTGGCAACAAGGAATAGGAGCTCCACGCCGAGGATAGGATCCTATTTTTCAGGAACCCGGCCGAGACTGTCCTTGGAGGGAGTGGAGGGGACAGCAAGGGGCATGATAACACAATGCAGGATAGAAATGTATATGCGGATACACATGCTGAACTATATGTCGAAACATCAACCAGGGGCAGAGAGGATGCGAAGAGGGGGACAGGGCAGAGTACAGTCACCCCTAAAACTGTATGTATGCTAGAGCAGGAGAAGGAACAAGAGGGTGGAAAACAGCAGGACATAGGAGAATGTCTGAGATCCCTCCCAAACAAAGAAGACATGGAAGGGTATATTGTTAGGCTGGAAATGACATATAAAGAAGAGATAAAGGCCCTAACGTCAGATATTCTAAATATAGGAGAACGAGTGAGTGGCCTGGAGGAAAGTTTGGCTTTATGCACCTCCAGGGCGGAGAAACAACAGCAAGTTATCAGCAGCCATTCCTCATTACTCCAAGATATGATATACAAAATAGATGATATTGAAAATAGGAGTAGGCGTAACAACATAAGGTTACGTGGAATCCCATAGACAGTAGAAACATCTAATCTCCTATCAACAATGAAGGCAATATTGAAAGATATAATAGACAGAAGCCCGGAAGGAGAGCTGAAGTTGGATAGGGTACACAGAGTACCAGGCTACCCTAGAAGAGATCATGATAGGCCTAGAGATGTTATTTGTCGCCTACACTATTACACTGAAAGAGAAACCATCCTATCAGCTGCGAGAGCTAAGAAAACAATGACATACGGTGGGCAGGAGATAACCATTTTTCCTGATCTCTCAAAGCTAACATTGACGCTCAGACGGGTATTGAAGCCTGTATTAGAAATCTTACAGGAAAGAGAGATAAGATACAGATGGGGGTTAGGCACGGATTAAAGATCTAGGTGGGAACATGCAGCATTCCCCATCCTCGATAATAGAAGTCTTCCGAAAATATTATGCATCCCTATACTCACTAAGAGGTAAATATGCCGATATGTCAAGGGACAATTTTCTAAACAAAGTGAGGGAATATATAAGAGGGGCAAATGTGCCAGCATTGAATACGGAGGATGGAGAAGGGCTGAGTTCGCCATTTTTAGAAAAGGAAATATAGGAGGCAATTTCCTCACTACAAATTGATAAGGCACCTGGCCCAGATGGGTTCACAGCTCGATTTTACAAACAGTTTGAGGGATTATTGGGCCCTTTCTTTACAAAAGCATGTAATTCAGTTACAGAAAGTAGCCCATTCCCAACACAAACAATGGAGGCACACATATCTGTGCTTCCAAAACCTGGGAAAGATCTAACAGAATGTGGCCATTATCGTCCAATCTCTCTTATAAACATAGATCTAAAAATGTATGCAAAAGTGTTGGCCAGCAGACTAAAAAAGGTATTGCCCAAAATTATCCACTTAGATCAAACGGGATTCGTGCAGGGACGGGAAGCTAGAGATAGCACCACTAGGGTTATTAATCTAATAGAACTAGCACAAAAGAGAAATATACCACTTTGTCTTCTGTCAATTGATGCTGAAAAAGCATTTGACAGAATAAATTGGACATTTCTCAGAGAATCCTTAATACAAATGGGAGTGGGAGAATTTTTTTTATCTAAAGTGATGGCATTGTACACACATCCAAACGCAAGGGTTAGAACTAATGGGAATTTGTCCGCCTCCTTCCCAATATTAAACGGAACCAGGCAGGGATGCCCCCTCTCACCCTTATTATATGTTATAGCTATGGAACAACTAGCGGCAACTATTAGGAAGAATCCCTCGATTAAAGGTTTGCTCACCTCAACGCAACAACATAAAATAGCTTTATATGCAGATGATCTACTTCTCCTAATAACTTCCCCAATAACATCGATACCAAATATACTTAAAGAACTGAAGAACTATGGCGATCTGAGCAATTTCCAAATAAACCTATCTAAATCTGAATTTTTAAATATATCTCTAACTGACAAAGTAAAAACTAATATAAAGGATAACTACCCATTTAGATGGCAGGCTTATTACATCAAATATATGGGGGTTAATATCCCTAAAGAACTTAACACATTATATGCTGTCAATTTTAGAGATTGGATTGATAATATTTTTGCCCAATTCTATACATGGAATAGCCTTCGACTGACATGGATAGGTAGAATAAATGTCCTATAAATGGACATTCTCATTAAAATACTATATCGACTCCAGACAATTCCTATTTCTTTACCAGAATCTTTCTTTCGGAAAATAAAATCAGCAGCAATTAAATTTGTATGGGCAAATAAAACCCCTAGAATAAGCGCAAAAGTCCTGATGAGATCAAAACAAAGAGGGGGTTTGGGAATCCCAGATTTTGCACTCTATCATAAAGCGATCTTAATGTCTAGATTATTGGATTGGCTACATAGGAATCAAGACTAAGGAGTAGTAAAATTGGAAGCGGATATTTCCCCAGTTCCCCTGAGGAATCTCCCCTGGTTATCAGTGGAAAGTAGACCACATAGGTCATCCTTGCCTTTTTTTAGTACAACCGGTGCTACAAATATGGGATAGGTATGCAACTATATATAATCTCTCATTTAGGCCGGGACCCTTGACTTCCATTTTAGGTAATCCTCAATTTCCGCCAGGTATGCAGGCAATCTCACTACTAAGTACGGTGAATACTCCACACATACAGGTATGGCAAGTATTAGAACCAGGAAGAGAAGAATTGAAAATGGATTTAAGACCAGAGAGACAAACTAATGGGAAGTTATGGATAGAGGCAGTACAGCTAACAGACTATATTAGACACCTTAGGACAGGTAAAACTCTCAATAGGACATTTACCCCATTTGAGAGATTGTGCATATCAGAAACACCTGTTGCCCACACTTTATCAGTGGTGTATGGTATGCTGAGGGTAGAAGAAGATAAAGGACATACTAAGTATATGAAAAGATGGGAACAAGATATGCGGAGAGATATATCAGACAAAGAGTGGGGAAGAATATTTAATATGACACATAGTTCTGTTACATCTTCTTTTCACCAAGAAAAAAACTATAAAATAATATCCAGATGGTACAGGTGCCCAGAGGGTCTAGAACATATAAATCCAGATTTATCTGATAGATGTTGGAGATGTATTATAGAGGAGGGGACGTACCTTCATATCTGGTGGACCCTGAGAAAGAAGGTTCGGCAAGAGCAGCAGGGGCCGCGGGGGACATATGCTTAGTTGGTGAAGAAGAGGATACCAAGGCCTCTTGGGCCAGTTTGGAATGACTGCAAGGACTGTCACATCTTCTCTGTGAAGTCTCCGCAGAAACTGAAGGATCAAAGGAATCGGAGGAAAGTCATACTCCGTCCGGAACGTCCACTCTGCGGTAAAGGCATTCGTTGCCAGCGCCTGAGCGCAAGGGAACCTTGAAAAAAATCTGACAACTTTGGCGCAAACAGATCCACCTCTGGAATGAAGTTCCAGTCCACCAGATCCTGAAAAATTGTTCCAGTAGGCACCACTCCTTGTTGTCCACAGGAACACAAGATAGATAGTCCGCCTGGAGATTGAGGGCACCCGGAACATACACAGCTGAAATGTGAAGAAGATTGATCTGGGCCCAAGTCAGAATAGGAGAGACCTCCATCAGCAAGGAGTGGCTACACGTTCCACCTTGCCTCCTGACTTAAGCCACTGCGGTGGTGTAGGACAGATTTCCCAAGGACTAGCATCTTGAAAGCTAACAACACCTGAAAAATCGCTCTCAATTCCAGAACATTGGAGACAATTCCTCTCAGCTGAAAAGCCCATCTCCCCTGGGCTAACTGATCCAGACACGTCGCCCCCCACCCCAGCTCGCTGGCGTCGGTGGAAATGATCATCCACGAAGTTGGGTGTAGAGACTGATAGCAAAGGAGATTGTGATCCTTGAACCACCAGGTGAGGCTGCTCCTCATCCAGGAAGTGATCTGAATCAATTGGTCGAAAGACTGTGTCCGCCACTGGCTCAAGAATCCAGTCTGGAACAGACGGACCTCCATTGGGCCCACTTGACCATGGGAATTGTGGACACCATAGTGCCCACAATCCGAAGACAGTGAGATGCAGGAAGACGATCATGCGTGCGAGCCACCGAAAGGTGTTGTTTGACAAGAGGAAGCTTCTCCGGAGGAAGAGAAACCGTACCACATACCGTATCCAGTCTGGCCCCCAGGTATACCAGATCTTGTGAGGGGAACAGGTGGCTCTTCTTCTGGTTTATGATCCAACCGAACTGCTCCAGATTCGAGACCACTAGTGACCGATGCACGAGTAATGACTCTCGGCCCTAATGTAACAGTAGTATGTCGTCCAGGTAATGGATGATACGGATTCCCTGTGCCCGAAGCAAGGCGACTACGGCCAGTAGAACCTTGGAAAAAACCCTCTGAGATGTCGTGAGCCCGAATGGGAGACAGAGGAACTGACAGTGGAGGCCGCATAGTGAAAACCGGAGGAAACGTTGAAAAGACTGGATGGGAACATGGAAGTAGGCGTCTTTCAAAACTATGGAGAGCATCCAATCTCCGGGATGTATTACCTTCAAGATAGTTTGCAGCGACTCCATTTTGAAGTAGTCTTTGACTATGAACTTGTTCAGGAAAGTTAGTTCGATCACTGGCTTCCATTCCCCGGTCCTCCTCTGTACGAGGAAAAGAGGAGAGTAAACTCCCCCAAAGCGTACTAAACGTTGAACAGGAGAGATTACGCCCTGAACAAGGAGGTTCTCCACGTAGGAAAGGAGGATTGACCTCTGAACAAGATCCAAAGAAAGTGGTGTTGGACGAAAGACAGAACCAGGGGTTTTGTGAAAGACCCAATGATAGCCTCTGGTAACAGTCTCCAGGACCCAGGGGTTTGAGATATTGTCCGCCCAGATTTTCCCGAACTTGGCCAATCTTGCGCCCACCTGGAAAATCCGGAACGGCAAGCCTTCAAAAGGATTTCTGAGGCCCCTGGGCCGTCGCTGAGGGGCCTTTCTTGGCCCCAGAGGAGGTAGCAGAAGGCCGCCAGGGGTGGCAAAACTCTTTCCCCCGGCTTATAAGCCCGGGCCTCCTTCCCCCTGTTAAACGCCTGCTTCCTGAACAGCGCATTTTTCTGCTTCATAAGTCTCCGGTCCTGAGGAATGAAGTCGGACTTTCCTCCGGTGGCCTTGGCTATCGCGGTGTCCAGCTTCCTAAACAACGCATTTTTCTGCTTCATAAGTCTCCAGTCCTGAGGAATGAAGTCGGACTTTCCTCCGGTGGCCTTGGCTATCGCGGTGTCCAGCTTCCTAAACAACGCATTTTTCTGCTTCATAAGTCTCCAGTCCTGAGGAATGAAGTCGGACTTTCCTCCGGTGGCCTTGGCTATCGCGGTGTCCAGCTTATTCAAATGGGATCTTACACCTCCCTTGTTTAGAGGTGAGATCAGCTACCCACGGTCTGAGCCACAGAGCTCTTCTGCCGGTAACTGCGGACAACATAACCCTGGCTAAGGACCTGATAACATCTACCGATGCTTCGGCAAAGAAGGTTGAAGACAACCTGTTGTTCCTCAGAAGAGACAAGACCTCGGCTTTACCGAGATCGTCCGAGACAGCGGTTTCAGTGTTCTCGACCCAAGCCTCCAGGGCTTTGGAGGTCGCCACCATGGCAATAGCGGGCTTACAGGCAACCCGGCCATAAGGTAGATCCAGATCCGCCCTCCGATCTAAGACATCCTTAAATGTGAAGGCATCGTCCAGAGGCAACGTGACATGCCTCGCCAATCTCATGAGGGCTGCATCAATGACAGGGGACTCCTCCAAGTGTTTAAACTCCTCTTTTTTAAAGGGATACAGCTTGGATAACCTATTGCGAAAGGAAGATTTCCTCTCTACCTGACCCCATTCCTCCTGGATAATATCTTTAATTTCATCCATAAAGGGAAATGACAACATCTCCTTCCTAACATGCTTGAAGTATCGTCTCTTCTTTTCAGGCTCTTCCACAGCCCCCCTCCCAAAGAAGAGCTTGCAGGACAGCCTTAACAAAGGGCTGGACTAAGGCAAAATCAAATCCCTCGAACTGGTCATCGTCATCCTCAGAGGAGGAGGAATCCAAATGGGGGCCAGAAGAATCACGACCTATAGCCAATAGGTCTGGATGGGCCAGGCCTAGCCTCTGAAGCTGGCCTCTCACTAGGCTCGCTCTGTGGCTGTACCTGAGCAGAAGAGAATTCCCTCAACGTGTCCTGAAAGACCTTCTTCATCATGGACATGACTTGTGAGGTGTCCGCATCCCTATCCTTAGTGTCTTCCAAAAAACACAACTGGCAAGCAGTGTTCCCTGGCAAGGCCCTATAAGGGCAAGCCCAACACCCCCCAGTGTGGGGTTGTGGATGGTGAGGGGGATCCGGCTGTGCAGAGGGAATCCGCTGATTTACAGAGGGAGACCTATCGCGGAACCTCCTATCGTATTGATGAGAACGCTTGGCTGCAGGAGAAGGAGACCTCCCCCGACTAAAAGTAGAGGACCGTCCCCGCTCACGGCCATGCCGAGATCCGGACCTAGAAAGATGGAAAGGATAAGAAAACGTAATGCTAACCTTAGACCGCGATCCATGCAAAGAAGCAGGTGCCCACCTTCTCTGTGACTGGCGATCTTTTGCAGGGGAAACAGCATAAAGTTTCCCAGCACACTCGTCAGCCAGCACACAAAAAAAAAAACCTGTCTAACCACTAAGCTTAAAAGCAGAGGTTTAGATACACATCTTTTGCAGTGGAAGACTTGTCCAGAGGCATGCTGTAAGTAACAGAAGTGGATCAATAAACAACATAGAGAAACATGAAAACTAGCGCAAAGGTAGAACTAATACACACCTGAAGGCAGGGTCCCTAATGACCTGGAGTCCACTCCCACCCCCATCGATGACATCGCGCCACCACCATTCCAATGGTGAGTTGCTACATATCACTTTGTGATCTATCGCTATTAATTTCTCACCTCTCCATTGTGTTTATCTCCCACTTCTATCCTCTCTGCCATCAACTGGAAGTTTCCACACCGCCATCTCCTGGATCTACCCTGGCCTTTGCGCCTCCCCCCTAACACTGCACTGTTCATCATTCACTCATCGGGCCCCTACTCCACGTAGACCCCTACCTCCCAGATAGGCTTAACTCAGTTGTGGGGCTTCCTTCCCTACCTTTTGTTCTGCTCTGACAAACAACGGACACCCCGGTCTGCACAAATGTGAAGCAGCACACTGAGTATTCAACCTCCCAGCCAACACATCCCTTAACCTCCCCCCCGCCCCTGAAGAGCGCCGTGACACAGGGCAACTCTCCTAATTTTTGAACTGTGCGTTCTATACTGCTGAACTGTGCATACTATACTGCTGAACTGTGCATTCTTTACTATTGAACTGTGTGTTCTATACTGCTGAACTGTACTTTCTATACTGCTGAACTTTACGTTCATTACTATTGAACAGTGCGTTCTATTCTGCTGAACTGTACCTTCTATATTGCTGAACTGTGCCTTCTATACTGCTGAACTCTGCATTCTTTACTATTATTTACTGTTTCTTTTTTATGACACACTTTTTGTTGGCTGAAATTGCTGCTCACATTTAGGTGATAAGAAGAGATTTGTTGTATTTTTTGTGATTTAAAGGGGAACTATGAGGTAAGTGATTTCCACTCATCCTCATAGTTAGAGTCGACCTGTGACATAGAAGCTGTCACAAATCGGCTCTATTGATCGGGAAGTGAGCAGAAACAAGCAGCCAATCCGCTCACTTCCCAATCTTCTCCCTGCAGTGAGCCGTGACTGTCAGTCACGGCTCCCTGCAGGGATTCCCCCCTCTCCAATCCCCCAGAGCTGAGTGGAGGAATGAACAGGGGAGGGTGCGGGCACAGATGGCTTTGCCTCTAGATAGGCAGAGCCCACTGTCAATCAGCTAGCTGGGTGGATCTTGACAGTATTGTCGTGATCCGTCCTGGCTGCGGCGCTCTCAGTATATCGTGGGCAATAGCCCACGATATACTGAGCTTCGGGTCATGCGAGGAGGTTAGTATACAGTGGTACCTCAGTTCACAAACTTAATTTGTTCCACGATTCTGGTCGCGAACCGAAATGGTCGCGGACCGAATCACATTTTCCCATAGGGTTCAATATAAATCAGGTTAATCCGTTCTGACCCCTTCGAACGTGGTCGCGGACCGATCTTTGGTCGCAAACAGAATCACATTTTCCCATAGGGTTCAATGTAAATGAGCTTAATCCGTTCTGAACCATATTGAAAAAAATAGTTTTAACCACAAAAATATGAAACAAAGCACAGTACAGTACAGTATGGAGATAGTGAACACTAACCTTTCTTGGGGCGACTTCTGGCGTGGAGGACGGAAAGGTGGGTGGGGAGGAGGTTATTGTTTGGAGGGTGTCCCCCTCCATAAGGTCATCAGGGAGATCTCCTTCAGGGTTTTCCTCTCTTCATTGTCTCTTAGCTGCAGGGTCTCCGGAAATGAGAGACCACATTGTCGTTCATCAGATTCAAGACTCTGTTCATCACAGTTATGTTGGGGTTGTGCTTCTCAAAGAAATCCTGGCACTCATTCCATTTTTCCATTATGGATTTTATCACATCACTGCTAACCTCCTCCCTTTCTTCCTCTTCTTCGGTGGAATGCTCCTCAACAAGTGCCTTCTGCTGCTCACTCTGGAGTTCAGCAAGTTCTTGCATCGTGAGCTCCTCTTTATGGTCCTCAACAAGCTCCTCTATGTCTGCACCATCGACTTCCAGACCCATAGTCTTGCCCATGAACACAATCTCCTCCACTACCTGTGCATCAGACTCTTCCGTGTCACGTTCAGTGACACATTCTGGCCACAGTTTCCTCCAGGCTGAGTTCAAGGTCCAGTAGGTGACATCTTCCCAGGCTTTGTCAATGAGGTTGATGCAGTGGAGGACATTGAAATGTTTCTTCCAGAATTCTTTCAGAGTCAAAGACGTCTCTTTAGTGACATTAAAACACCTGGCGAAGAGCGCCTTGGTGTACAGCTTCTTGAAGTTGAAGATCACTTGCTGGTCAATGGGCTGCAGAAGAGGTGTCGTGTTGGGGGGAGGGGAACTTTTATGAAGTCATACCCGGCATCCATATCATCCACCAAGGCTGGAGGGTGTGACGGGGCATTGTCCATCAGAAGAAGGCACCTCTCAGGCAGTTGGTTGTCAGAAAGATATTTTTTAACGGTGTGTGCGAACACCTCGTGCAGCCATTCCATGAACAATTGCCTTGTGACCCAAGCTTTCGCCTTGGCCTCCACATGACAGGCAGTCTGCCCTTGTTCACATTCTGTTCCTTGTATGCATGAGGGGTCTGGGAATGGTACACCAGTAGTGGCTTAATCTTCAGATCGGCGCTTGCGTTTGCACACAGCAAAAGGGTCAATCTGTCCTTCATGGGCTTGAACCCCCGGCAGTCCCTTTTTTCTCCTGCGTGATATAGGTTCTGTTCAGCAGCTTCTTCCTCCAAAAGAGTCCTGTTTTATTGCAAGTTGAACACTTGTTGAGCGACGTATCCTTCTGCCTTCATGAATTCCGCAAAGTCTTTCTTGTAGGCTTCTGCAGCAGCCTTGTCAGAACTTACCATGTTTATCACACTGTGGATGCCACTTCTCTTGTGGAATTTTTCAAACCACCCTCTACTGGCTTTAAATTCATCACTGGATGAACTTGTGGAGGGGTTTTGCTGCAGCAAATCACTGTGCAATTTCCTGGCTTTTTCACAGATTATAGCTTCACTAACACTGTCGCCTGCCAGCTGTTTTTCATTCAACCACACTAACAGAAGTTTTCCCACCTCTTCCAGGACTTGTGTCCTCTGCTTGGTTAACATTGTTACTCTTTTTGCCACATCAGCTGCTTTGATGGCATCTTTATTCTTCAAAATAGTCGAGATGGTCAACTTCGCCATCTTGTACTCCGAGGCCAGATCAGTCACACGAATACCACGCTCATGCTTTTCTACAATTTCCTTCTTCAATTCAATGGTTATTTTCTTCAAAACCTTCTTGTTGTTAGGGGGCGTGGACTGGACGCAATGGAGGACAGCCGCATTTGATCTCGGCTCCGTGCTCACCCTCTGCATCCGCACCCATCCGACAATCCATGCTGAACTACCAAAGATGGCAGGTAAACGGAGAACCTCCTCGAGGCACCTGAACACCCCCCGGCCCCAAAGGGGAGCGCTGGACATGTTCCTCCACGACCGGAGGACGAGCAACAGGGCCGCATCCAACATGGCGCCAAACGGCGCTCTCCCCGCCAGCTCACCCCGAGGTGTCCCTCGCCCCACCCCGATTCCAGCCGTGTTTGCGGAGGGGAGCCCTTCATAGTCGGGCAGATCTCCGAGATCAGGGCACTCAGAGGGGGGATACTCAGAGGGGGAAGACACGGACTGGGACCTGCGGGCTGTGCTTAGATCCCTGCCCACTAAAGCAGACCTGCAAGAGTTTGTCTCCCACGTGGAGGGGCTACACTTGCAGGCCCTGTCAGAAATCAGGGCTGATACAGCTCACATAGGGCAGAGAGTGGAAAAGCTGGAAATGCAGTACAATGAGGCCCTGAACACCATCACCCTACTCAAAGATAAAGTTCACAAGCAGGACTCTGTTATTGCAGACTTATCAAACCAATTGGATGACTTTGAAAACAGAAGCCGTCGCTCTAATATACGTTTGCGGGGATTACCGGAGGCAACTGGGCCCCAAGACCTCCTGCCCACGGTGATGGGTATTTTCAACCAGATTCTGGATAGGTCTGTCTCCACGCACATTGAAATAGACAGAGTTCACAGAGCCCTTCGCCCGCCTAATCAAGATCTGGAAAAGCCCAGAGATGTCATCTGTAAACTACAAAAGTACTCAGAGAAGGAATCCATTATGCACCCCATGCGTTTTTGGGCTAATGTGGACTTTGATGGGGCTAAGGTATCCCTATTCCCAGACCTCTCGAGACGCACCCTAGCCATGAGAAGAGCCCTGCGCCCCCTGCTGGATGTACTGGTATCCGCCAATGTCACTTACCGGTGGGGATATCCCTTCAGCTTGATTGCCAAAAAGAACGGGAAGACAGCGGTGCTGCGCGACAGAGGCGACATATCCAACATCATGCACCAACTGGAGCTGCCACCAGTGGATCTCCCTGCCTGGCACAGAGAAGACGATGACATCCCCCTGCCTCAGAGACCTCCTCCCAGACTCGGTTCCCGACCCAACCGCACTCCTAGAGCGATGTCCGGGGCACTGGATCGCTCCTCTAGACCCCAGGAGCGGATAACCACACGGGCTGAAGAGGGTCCTTTCTCTCCTGAGTGACCGCACGAGGAACTCCTTCCTTCCACCAAACTTCTCCATACAAGAATGTTGTCGGATGGCTTAACACTCCCTTATTTTTTATCTTTTTTCCTTAAGTTTTCTCTTACAGCAAGCTGCAAGATGTGATTGCAGACCACACAACTTTGTTTTGTTTCATACTCTTCTCCGAAGAGGGACCCATACCAGGGAGCCGCGACCTCCATGGCGCCCTACTTTGTTCCCCCAGTAGGAATGTTCTTGGGACTCAAGAACTGTCAGTTTTTTGACAAACCTTTCCCGGAGGGCAGACTCCACCCCTACGGGGGGTGGATGCTTTCTCGGAAAGGTACTTTAGTGGTTCATGTTGTTTCAAACTGGTTTAACTGTTTTATTTTCTTCCCTTGTATTTTGTTAGATCCATGCCTACAGGTTGACTGGATACCCGCACGCCTTGCTCTGCTCCATCTTCTCCGCTGCACCCGCACCTCGCTTCCACCATGACGAGCCTTAAGGTAATCTCATACAATGTCAGAGGTCTCAGCTCTCCGGCCAAACGCAGTAAGTTGTGGTCTGAACTGAAACAGCTTAAAACCCAGGTTGTCATGTTGCAGGAAACACACTTCACGCAGGAATCCACTGCCCGCCTACCCACACACCTATTCCCCCAATGGTACTTCAGCAATTCCCCTTCCTCTAAATCTAGATCAGTAGCAATAGCATTCCACAGGAATTATCGCTTCAACCTCCTAGAGCAACCCTCAGACCCTAATGGGCGATTCTTGTTTATCAAAGGGCAGGTAGATTCCCAACAGTTGACCTTTTTTGATACGGTCCTCCCCAGGCTTCACTCCTTTCAGGAAGGGGTGTTGCTCTTGGAAGGAGACTTCAATTTCTGCCCAGACCCCACCCTGGACACCTCAATGCGGTGCACCCCTCAATCTTATGCGGCCCTGAAACACTTCAGGGAAGCATTGCAACCCTTGGCCCTCATAGACAGCTGGCGAGCATTTCATGCCAATGAAAGAGACTATAGTTACTACTCTGCTGTGCACGGCACATACTCGCGTATAGACTTGTTCATTCATTGACCAATACCAACTTGGTATTCATTGACCAATACCATTTAGATAACGTTCTTGATACAGACATTGGCTCAATAACGCTCTCAGATCATGCGGCGATTGCCCTGACTGTCTCGCTGCTGGGCTTGCAGCCGCGGGAATGGACATGGCGCCTAAACGAATTGCTCTTGGACGACACCTCGATAAGAGGTTCGGTTACAACAGCGAACTCCGAATATTTTGCTCTCCAACGCACAGGAGATGTGGGTGAAGCTTCCCTGTGGGAAGGTCACAAAGCAGTTATATGCGGTGAGCTTATTGCACATGGTGCCCGCCTCAAAAAGGCTAGGCAGAGAGAACTGACGGAGAACTGATGGAGCTTCTCGCAGCTGAGTAGCGGAAATGTCTCATAAACGCTCAGGCAGTTCCACTGATGAAACTGTGTTAGCTGCACTGATGTTTGATTTGACTTAGATAAACGACTTAAGCAACGCTTGCGATACATATCCTTCTGATTATATGAACACGGTAACAAGTGCGGTAGACTCCTTGCTAACGCTTTTAAAAAACGTAGACAGATGACGCATGTACACAAAGACCGCACCAAGTCCGGAGACGAGGTGCTTCATACTTCCAAAATAGCGGAGGCCTTCCGCTCCTACTACGCTGACCTTTATAATCTATCACAGACGGCTTCACCCATGACTGAGGCTCAGCGCCGCTCCCGTATACGAAGTTACTTGACTGACGCTGGTGGCCCTGCTATATCTCCTGAGATGGCCGAGATGTTGGAAAGGCAGATTACCCTTCTTGAATTGGAACAGGTGGTGAAATCCATGCCGGGGGGTAAAAGCCCAGGCCCTGATGGATATACTGTACGAGAGCCTACTATCACACTTTTTTCCCCACCCTGGGGGATCACCTGTGCAGGTACCTCAACGCTCTCGCAAACGGTGGAAGCATTCCCCGAGAGGCGTTGATGGCCCACATCTCGGTCATCCCAAAGGAGGGGAAAGATCCCATGCAGCCTCAAAGCTATCGCCCGATTTCATTGATCAATGTTGACATTAAAATTTTCTCAAAAATACTAGCCAACAGACTGAAATCTCTGCTGCGGGCCCTAGTCCACCCTGATCAAACGGGCTTTATCATGGGGAGAGAAGCTCGAGACAATGCTCTCAGAGCCGCTCATATCTTACACTAGTCCCACAATAGGTCACCTCCGCCTTCCTGCTTGTTCCTCTTGGACCAACCGACCATTTCCCTTCCCAACATACTTAAAGAATTCAAGGACTATGGCATTTTAAAATCAACTCATCCAAATCTGAAATTCTCCCAGTAACAGTGCCCCCTGCTCAAGCCCTCCAATTGAAAGCCAACTTCCCTTTTGTCTGGACAGCCACTAGTATTAGATATCTAGGAATCCAATTGTCATCCCAGCCAGCTAATCTATATACCCTAAATTACCCGCCCCTCCTCAAATGAGTGGAGGGAGACCTCAAATCCTGGGATAGAGATGCTTTCTCCTGGATAGGCAGAGTGAACATACTGAAAATGTCAATCCTCCCTAGATTGCTGTTCCTCTTCCAGATGCTCCCCGTGGCGGTGCCCCCTCTATTCTTTCGTCAACTGCGGAGCCTTTTTTTAGGCTTTGTCTGGAGACAGCGAAGATCCAGACTTGCATTTGCCATTCTGAAAAACGCCAACTGCCCTTTGGTCTGGGCGGCCATTAGTATCAGATATCTAGGAATCCAATGGCCATCACAGCCAGCCAATCTCTACACCCTAAATTACCCGCCCCTCCTCAAACGAGTGGAGGGAGACCTCAAATCCTGGGACAGAGATGCTTTCTCCTGGATAGGCAGAGTGAACATACTGAAAATGTCGATCCTCCCTAGACTGCTGTTCCTCTTCCAGATGCTCCCCGTGGTGATGCCCCCACTATTCTTTCGTCAACTGCGGAGCCTATTTTTAGGCTTCGTCTGGCGACAGAGAAGATCCAGACTTGCATTTGCGATTCTGAAAAGAACAAAAAAGTCGGGAGGTTTGGGCCTCCCGGACTTACAACTATATTACAAGGCTGCAGTCCTTCAGCGGATTTCAGATTGGCATTTTCAAGTGAAGGACAAACTATGGGTAGCCCTGGAGAAGGGTATGGCAGGGAGAAACCTAGTGCACGCCCCCTGGTTACGACCGGAGCACAGAGGTCTCTTTCCAACCACCTCACCACTTACTGCCCATACACTTCGCCTAAGGGGTGTTGTGAATAAACATGGCACCTTGGCGCCGGATATATAACCTCTAGCTCCTGTGGGGGGATACCTGTGGTTCCCGCCAGGTGAAGACTTGCGTTTCCTGAACTGTTGGGCGGCAGACGGGGTAATGAGTATTTCAAAATACCTGGTAGGCAATAAACTAATGCCACTCTCAGAGATGCGCCAGCGATGGGGCTCATTCTCATTTGATTTTTGGAGACACAGGCAACTGACACACTTTCATAATTCTCTGAAAACCTCAGTTCGCCCGCTAACCTCTCTCACACCGTTTGAGAGTCTGTGTGGGGCCTCGAGCCCACCTTCCAGGTCCCTCTCACTGCTCTATAAGCTGCTGCTACAATTGGACTCCCAGGGGTCGCTACACTTTCTGGCAGAGTGGGACATGGAGGTAAGATTCACGGAGTCTGAGACTTCAAATATTCTCAGATACACTCACTCGTCCTCCGTCGACTCCAGAGTCCAGGAAACAAACTATAAGCTACTCACCCGATGGTACCGTGTCCCACACACTTTGCACCGTATTTATCCTACGGTGTCACCTTTATGCGGGCGAGACTGTGGAGGGCGGGGTACGCATTTGCACATCTGGTGGGATTGCCCCAAAATCCAACATTTCTGGCAACAGATTCAATCTCAGATTTATGCCCTCTTGGGAATAGAGATGCCTTTCCACCCGGCCCCTTTTCTTCTGCACTCGGTACCTCAGGGTGTATCCAAATATAGATCCAGTCTTATTCCCCATCTTCTAAACGCAGCCAAGCGTTTAATCCCCCGTCATTGGAGGAAGACAACGGTGCCCTCGGTGGAGGAGTGGAGCAGGCTGGTCTCGGACATCCAGGATTCGGAAGAATGGCTGGCTACATGTAACGATAAGTACGCAAAACATTATTCTGTCTGGGCTACTTGGCTCCACTATAACCAAGACTCGACTACTACCAACCGGTAATAGCATGTAGAGAAGTAAACCTGATCTTCCTACCGATGTCATATTTCCTATAGCACTTGGCAGAAAGTAAGGTGATTGAGTATGTTATGTTTAGTCAGTTAGTGGTACCCTATGGCCGATCACTGATGGTCACACGCAGGATCTATGTTTTCCCCTTTCACCCTTAACCCCCCTCCCCTACCCTCCCTCCCAGGTTCATTCCCTAGTCCCCCCTGATAGGGTAATTGACATAATTGATCACGGACAGCCGGAAAAACCTTGGTGAACATTTATAAGTTGGGCCAGATGGCACTCCGCTAACTGCTTACTCCGGCCTGTACTGTCTCTGATTGTTTGACCCTAATATCCTTCTTTTTCCTGTTTTCTCTGTCATAAATATCTGAAAACCTTGAAATAAAGATTACATTAAAAAAAAAAACCTTCTTGTTACCATTCTTGATCTGCACTTTCTTCTTACCTTCATTATTGTGCTGCACTTTCCTTTTACCACCATTCTTGCTCTGCACATTCTTGTCACCTTCAATAACGGTCTGCACATTCTTGTCACCTTCATTAACGCTCTGCACATTCTTGTCACCTTCATTAACCCTCTGCACATTCTTGTCACCTTCATTAACGCTCTGCACATTCTTCTCACCTTCATTAACACTCCGCACATTCTTCTCACCTTCATTAATGCTCTTTCTTTTTCCCACCATGCTTGCTCTGCATTTTCTTGGGAGCCATGCTGGATTGAATACAGTAATGTACAGTACTGTGCTACAAAGCACACAAAAAAGCTTCACAGTAAGTGTCCACAGCCCTGTCTGCGACCGCGATCTCGAGTACAGGAAGCAACGACCATGTGTCAGAGCCCTGAAGATGGCCGCCGTCGTGTTCGTCACCCGATGCAGAGTTTGCGAACTGAGGCAAAATTTTGAAGAACCTCCTGTTCGCGAAACCGAATTGTTCGCAAACAGAAGTGTTCATGAACCGAGATACCACTGTATGTCCTCCCGTGACCCTAAAGACAACTATGGGGAAAACCACTTATCCCATAGTTCTCTTTTAAGTTTATTTTCTAGATTCAAACCTTTATTTTGGAATTTTACCATTAATAAGCAAAGATGTGTTGCACTTTCTTCAATGTAAGTTTATTTTTCTATAATTTCTTAACTTACTAAAACACTTACAGGTCTGTTTTCTAAAAATGTGAATTGGTTGGGGAATTGCAGAATTTTAAAATTTAGACCAATTTGGAAAGTGAGCTAAATGGGATAATTTTTTTGGTTCGGCTATTTTTACCTAGATTCTTCAGTTCCCCTGTGTAATTGCACACTAAACTCTGGGGCGGGAGGGGGCGGGAGGGGGCGTGACAGTGCACGGAAGTCAATGGCACCCGCAGTGCATTCAGACACATGGCAAAACATTGCCTGCGTTCCGGTCCAGTGCGAACGCAAAAAATGCTGCAAAGGGGGGAATTTAGTGTGCAATTACAGTGCAATCCAGCAGCTACTGCTCTGGAACACACCGTAATTGGTGTGAACTGGTCCTAAAGGTCAAAATCCTTGCATAGGTGTAATGATGCCTACCTGCCCAAATGTGTTAACAGGACATGTAGGGTGCAAAGATGGACTCCTAGTTTCTCCTGCTTTTACAGTATTGCAGCTGTTCTGCATGAATTTTCCATAGTTGCCACGCACAGCCACCACACTACCAGATCAATTACTTTTTGGACTCTGGTAAGACCTACCCTTATGTGATCCAATTGCTATTAGACTACAGGACTGCCCTAGAATTTCTTATAGAAATTAATGGCCGGCACCACTTGTATATGGGGCCAAAGGGCTCACAATGCACAACATCGTTCGCTGTTGAGCAGAGAGAGGGAAAGCAACTGCAGCAGTGCTAAGAAGGAAGTCTCCCCCCTTCCATAGAGCATGGCAGATGGTAAATTACGCCGGCAAGCACCGTTCCCAGCTCATCGCTTGTGGTGTGCATTAAGCAGTGGTAGAGGGTTGCTTTTATTAGTGGTGCTTGATGACATTTTGGGGGTGCTATAGCACATCCACACACTCCCCAGAGCTGCCACTGGTACCATCTACGTACAAACCTATAAGGATGTTTGCAAAAACACATAAGCTATAAAGTGTGCACAGACTATGCTATGGTATAGACACTGATGAATATAACAGGGCTGATATCTGTATTATACATATATGCTGTATTGATGACTATAATACCCAAATAATGCCTGTTTAATATATGATAAAGGATTTAATCAGGAATTAACATGTACAAGAGCATCAAGCATTTCTCTCTAGAGGGATGATCTGAGTATCTATTTAGTCAGATCAACACGTTATTATATGAACTGCTACCTATATTGGGAAACAGAGGGGTATGCAAAGAAAAGCTTGTGATACGTTTTGCCTTGGGTTGAAGTAGAAACAATGCTAATATAGTTGTGTAATCGTGGTGATAAAAATCATTCAGCAAATAACTGGCCGCATCTTGCAGTGTATATTGCATAACTTGATAAATCCTTCACATTTTTTGTTGTCCTTGCAAGGATTGTGACCTTTACAAATTGATTTTTTTTTTTGCATTAGAACGTGATGCTCATTATTGCTGTAGGGAAGTAAGCAATGTGTATAACCTTTTGGGGATTGGGGTTTATACATAGTATGCAGTTAAACTTCAATAGTTAAGGAGTCCCTAACCTACTTTAACATGTGTGTGAATGTAAATGTGCATAGTTTTACCTACTATGACTGTTCTTATGTAAATGTACTAATATAGATATTATTGTTATATATGTAGCCCCTATATATATTGCTACTGACGTAATCAATATTCTGCCTGCAAACAGTTAACTGCCTTTGTTTATCCTGTGAGGCGGAGACTTGTGGGAGTTGCAGTGCAGTACAGGAGACTGGTAATGCTGTGTGATATCTTTCAGACTGCAACTCCCAGGAGACTGTGTTTCAGAGAGGAGTGGGACTCTGGGTTATTGCTCCTGACCATGCTCAGTCTGGGAGATCCCAGCCAAGCGTAGAGATCTGTGTTATCCTATCTTGGGATTTGTATTATGATAGACAGAGCTGTGTGGCTGCCACTGATGCAGAGGGGGTCCACAGACTCTGTGTGCACTATTAGACCAGAGATTGTATCCTGTGTGCGGTACCGGGAGGTACTTGAATGAGCGCTCCAGTGGGACCCAGTGGCGTGATTGTAGTGGGCACATTGTGGCCTGGACGTACGGCCGATCCAGCACTGTGAGTGATCCAGAAGGCCAAGCAGAGAGAAGCAAGCCGCATGGCCTTTGCAATACAGAATGGGCCCCAATGTTGTCTAGCCTAGAATATTGCTACTGGCCAGTAGTGTAGAGAGTCAGAGACTATCTTGAAGAGAGACATTAGTGCTACTCTACTCAGATTTAAGATAATATCTCAGGTGATTTGGCATTACACATTTCAGGCTATAGATAGCTGTGGCTACTGAATGTTAGAGTACCTTTGTATATTACTGAATGTTATTCATTTTAGTTTGTGTGTTTATTGCTATTTCACTCTATGCATACTCTCATTGATTATTAAATCTGTTAAAAAACTCTCTAAGGTGTGTTGGTGTGCTGTGGATCCAATGTATGCGGTACATCTGGCTTGGGGGACAGAAATACCTGGGTTACTTTGGCAGGTCCTTCGGGGGTGAGCGCTACATTTGGGCACTCATCCGGGATAGTTTTCTGATCCCCCCTCACAAGAAAATGACTGCGCCAACTAGCCAAATTAGTAACATGGATCCAGACACAGCCCCCAAGTGGTGTGTAGAACAAAATGGCCAATTCGGGCTGAGCATAGTCATAGACATCCCTGATGACAGTTGGACATAAGAACAGATCCGCCAAGCGGTAACGTTACTAGCACCCGAGCGTAAGGTGTTTGTGATAGATATGAAGAGGGATCAAGAAAACTCTTATACCTATGCACTGTTAGAATGGAAGAAGGAAATACCTGATTGCTTCCAGGGAGACTCCTGCTCACTCCTGAAACTAAAGCGCAGATACTCCCTCTAAAAGCTGCAACAGACAACACAGAAGGGTTAAGTGAAACCCTGTCTGATGTAATGGAAGTGAATGCCTCTCCTATCTCAGTCTCAAATTGTTTACCTGCCTCTTTCTTTATGGACATATAGAAAATGGCCGAAAACTCTGTGAAGAATCCAACACAGTTTCCTCATTATAGATACCATAGATACCGTAAACAACAGTTTTATTCAGGGAAAGTACCGGTCCCATCCGGGGAAGAGGACTTTGAGGCCTGGGTGGAACAAGCTTCTCAAGCACTTGAGGAGGCGGAGGTACAAAAGAAACAGAGGATAGCTGAAAGCCTGAGGGGACCTGCCGCAAAAATCATCCGCAATCTGAGGTTAGGCAAACAAGACTGCACTTCCTCAGACTACATGGATGCCCTACGTGCCGCCTTTGAAAGGGTAGAGAAGCTCTCTGATTTAATGTACAAGTTTGAACACACTCATCAATCCTGAGAAGAGAAGTTATCCAACTATGTGACCACAGGCGGACTGACCATTCGGGCAGTCGGACACTGCACGAGGGCCCGCAGCCAAGAGGGGGCCCGTGCTGACTGCCAGCTTGTCATGGTCTGTTATGCTGTCACGATCTTGCCCAGCGATTGTGTCCTACTGTATTGTGCCCCATGATGTGTATGTGTGCCTTGGGAGACTTTAGTCACCTCACAGAATTGACAGTCAAGAAGGCATATGGCCCGACCGGTCGCAGGGGTGAGCTGACCTGCGGCTCCTCAAGTGGGTCCTCCTCAGGCCCCCGCGGTCTGTCCTCTACAGTGCCTGTTTAGAAGGCTGCGTCTGCCTGATCCAGCTAGTATGCGATTCGGGCTGGCTGGATCAGGCAGAAGCGGCCCTCTAAACAGGAAGAAAAAAAAACCTAGCGTCCACATAGGGACGGGGAGGAGAAGGGGAGGTGGGGGGAGGGATAGTAGGGAGGGGTTGGTGATAGGGTTGTCACATTAAAGTGTAGAAAGGGGGAGATGAGAGAGGAATTAGGGAGCGGTTTAAGAGTACACAGTAAGAGGAGGATAACAGAGTAAGAGGAATGGATAACGGGGGGGATACGTAGAAACATTGGTACACATAAAACAGGAAGAGCAACACAGATATATAAAAGCACTGATTTTGTAGAATTAGCACTTAGAAACTTAGGAAGATGAACAAAACACAAAATAACACGGTAAAGATAACATATGCAACACAGATAGGCATTCGTACAGGGATTTGGAATAGAACAGAACACGGGAATACTTAACACACTAAACACTTAGGGGTAGATGAGGGAAGGAGGGGGAGGGGGGGGACTAGCTTCTGATTTGACTCCCTGCTCCTAGAGGCGGTTGGAGGGGTTCATGATGGGGGAAGGGGAAGGATGCATGAGAGGGAAAAACATTTGTGGTTGTATGGAATTTATGGAGAAAGTTAATTGGTATGATAATGTTGTTTAAAAATGATGTCAAAACTTGAATAAAGAATTCATAGACAACAAAAAAAAAAACTAGAATCCTCCCGTCACCCAAAGCTCAGTATAGCTCGCGGTATACTGAGACGCCGCAGCCAGAGCGGATCCCGACATCGATGTCGAGATCCACCCAGCTGCGTGAGTGACAGCTGGCTCTGCTTATCTAGAGGCAGAGCCAGCTGTACACGCCCCCTCCCCCGTC
>NW_017307762.1:92428-100490 GCF_000935625.1 Nanorana parkeri
TCCCGATCTACTGAGCCGACCTGTGACAGTCTCATTGTCACAGGTCGGCTAGAACTATGAGGTGAGTGAAACGCACTCACCTCATAGTTCTCCTTTAAAGGGTTATTAAACCCTCTGGCTTTTTTGCATATATATAAGGCTAGCAAGCAGTAGATATATGCAAAAAGTTTTTTTTTTAAAACAAAACGCTTTAACAGCGGTTTAAACTTACCCCGTCTTCGCCGCGTGCTCCTGTCCGAAAATCCGAAACTGCTCGGCAGCCACAAAGCATCTTGGGGCGACGCATGTGCAGTTCGGATTTTCGGGCGGGAGACGAGGAGAGACGCAAGGTAAGTCTACGGACGCATGCACCTGCATGCATACACCGTGGGACAGGACAGGAAGTGCCAGCAATGACAGAGGAGTCAGCGCTGGATCGGACACCCGCCGCACCGCTGGAGGGACAGATGAAAACATCAGGAAAGAAGATCAGATTAAGAGACATCAGTTAAGGTAAGTGCTGACATTAACATTGGATGGAGGGATATACATTTTTTACTTTGATGCAGAGCCGTAGCTAGCTCCTTTTGCGCCCGAGGCAAGAACAGAAAATTGTGCCCCCCAACAGACGTGTGCAGCATGTGACGTCATGCCCCCAGCCTCCAGAATGCGCTGGTGGCCAAATCCAAAATGGCATAAAAATGTTTTTCGTTTGACGAAACTAATAAAAACATTTTTAGTTTCCGTTCATTTTGTCCGAAACAAATTTTTAGTTTTTGCACATGCCTAGTAATATGAGTGTGTGCATGTGTGTGGTTTAATGTATTTATTATTTTACTGTTGGGGGGGCTTCGGGGAAATATTTAGACTATCTAAACAGACCCCTGACAAAGAAAAAAGGATTGAGGACACAGAGTTCTCTGCCCATACAGGTGGGGGAGAGCAGCAGGGATCCGAGGAGAAGCTGGAGCCTGTGCCGCTTCTTTTCTCCCTTACCAAGCTGGGGCTGTGTTGGCCGCCTGGCGCCCCTGTTGCCAATGGCCAAGTTTACAAGCAATCGTCTGCTGAAAACTACAAATCTCAGCAGTACTTTATACAGAAATGCTATTGTTATATAAAGTATTGCTGGGATGTGTAGTCCTCTATAGCCTGTGCCATTCTGCATTGCTGTAAATATTAGGGATGCACCGATATATTGGCCGCCAAAACATATTGGCCGAAAATGGCACTTTTGGCATAATGCCGAAAGTGCAATTTTTCTGCCAAAACAGCGGCACATCCCTGCTTTCTTTTCTCCCCGCTGGGCGCTGCTCTGTGTCCCAGCGGGGAGGAGAGAAAGTGACAGCCAGCCGAGAGCTGCAGAAGGAGAGCGCTGTGTTTGTGGGAGTTTTTTTTGGGGGGGGGGCCCCAAACACAAATCTTGCACCAGGGCCCTTTGTTCCTTAGGTCCGCCACTGGCATGGAGTACAGTCTGGAAGTAACTGCAACTCAGATATCAACCACAACACCAACGGTTTTGGTTAAGATAAGGTAACCAACGCGTTTTCCCCTTTGCTAAAATCTACCTTGATTCTCTTTGTGGCTATAAGTATCCCCTGCCATTCCACTACTTTACAGAAGGTGCAGGGTAGCGGTATACCATATATATTCTGGCTTCATGTGGTTTTTTTTTCAGGTATGGATCAGCAATGGTGGATATCCCCTGAAAGATATATGATGGGATTTTTGGCTATTGGAGTGGGATTCTTCCTACTAATTATACCTGAAAACTGGAGGTCCTATTTTTGTTTGGCACCAATAGAACAAGTTTATCAAGATGAAGCCAGTGATGAAACAAAGAGCAAGGGGCTCTCAGCCATTTAAAAGTTTATAGCACCCTTATTTTTGTATACATTTGGGAATTAATTTATGTATGGAGTTCGATAATGTGTATGTGTATGCGTTGTATATCTTGTATAGCATAACACCAATGGACTACACTAAAATCATATTGACTTGACTACATTTCCAGTAACCCTTTGCCATACTGTCTTTTATAAAACCCAAAAACAAAAATGTATTATATTGCACGATATAAATCCTTAGTTGCAGTGGCAGTGTTAGTTTTTTTTGTTTTTCCTCTTTATTTATACATGGTAATCATGCAAATTATATACTTTCTGTTCATTTGTGGCTATACTAGTTTCTGCCCTGTATCCATGGCTCCTTCCACGTGCCCACATGGAAGGAGCCATGAATGTCACACAGGATGTCACATAACTTTGATCATCTCCATTACGTGGAGGATTGATGGGATTAGTAGTTTATGCAAAAAATTACAAGGAGGTATGCACTTTCTTTTTAGTTCACGGGAAGTGACAAGAACATTGCACTTGTGGCAAGATCAGCAGGCATTTTTGGACTTGAAGAACACATTCTTAGCCCCTAAAAAAAACTAAGGTAGTCACCACATCTAGCTAGGTAAGCTGCAATGATTAAATACATTTAATATTTAGTAATATATTTATATTTAGTAATATATTACATTTTATTTTAGGATTTGGATATGCTTTACATTCCTAATGGTTCATGTCCATGTTTTCAATTATGTTTTTTTGGTTTATTCAAGAAATTAGATTATTTAGATGACATGATTTAGATATGCTAAAGCACTTTATTAGGTCAGCATAGTAAACAGCAATATTTTATTCTAATGGGGTCACTACCATCATGGCTTCATTAAGACTCCCTGAAAATGTTGCTGCTCTTGACATCTGTTGAGGGAAACTATAAATTACTGCTATGATGGTATATGGTCCCAGTGACTATCTTCTTACAGCCTCTGACATATGGTCCCAGAGGCTATCTTCTTACAGCCTCTGACATCTCGAGTCTGTGATTCAGAGGCTGTAAGAAGATAGGTACCCTCATACATATTTGGTGGGACTGCCCAAAGATTAAAAGATTTTGGATAAGTGTCCTTAGCCTACAACTGTAGGCTTTCACAAAATACCAACAGAAATTACTTACTTTCTTCTTCACAGTGACTAAACAGAGTTTAGCTGGAGTGCATTTGGCCTTAGCAGCCAACTCGAAGTCGAACATAAGATGGCCTGGTACGTACTAAATGTGAAGATAGCAGCTGTATTAGGAGACTCCATGGACAAATTTGAGAAAGTCTGGACGCCATGGATAACCCATTACTTCACGAATGACTATGATCCTTTCCTACTATCGATATAATTGTCATTCACTTATGGTTTTTATAGGAACAACAAAGGTTGTGGGGGCTGTTTCACCCCCGGGTCCTCCTCTGCCCCTTCCCTCCTTGCCCTTACCCTTTTCCCCCCTCTGCTCTTTTTTTGTCTTTTTTTTCCCTTGGTTTTTTATCTCTTCTATCTTTTTTCTTTAAAAACTATGTGGCTTGCTCATCACACAGTGAGCAGCGTGGTTTCTGAGTTCCATCCCCTAGCTCTGCTGAATGCAGCTGTGCTCGGGACCTGATCACTTCGCTCGCCTCAGGATGGGCAAAAAGAAGCAGCCTCTGGCTTCCACACCTGCTTCTATGACCCGGGACCCCCATCGCTCCTGGCCCCCTGCTCCTTTTTCCAGCTGCATTCTCCTGACATTGCAGCAGTAGAAGATTCACAGATTGCAAATATGGCATCGGCAACAGGACTCACTCCACCTAGTCTTCTACAGGGTGTACTACTGTGACACTGCAACCTCCATTAGAGATACAGTGTTCCTTCTCACAGAGTCCCTCTCCTGTTAGAGTGGCAGTAGAGAATGAGTGGGATATCTGAGCATACATTAAAGCTGATATGGGGGCACATGTGACTCGTTTAGAGGAGTCCTACAGGAAAGAACTGAACATTCTTAAAGCAGAATTACATCAGCTGGGTATCAGAGTGAATGAAGTTGAACAGTCTATTGAATCCGAAGATGCCCAATTAGATACTCACCAAATAGTCTTGAATGAGCACTCTCTGAAATTACGTGAACTGCTACTGCATGTAAATGATATAGAGAATTGCAATTGTCTAAATAATATTAATATTATTGTGCATACTTTTCTGCAATTCTCTGAATTAATCACTGCATTAACCTCTATCTTTAATTGTCTGCTGGGGAAGCATGCGGATTCTGTGATTGTTCTGGACAGAGCCCACAGAACAATAGGCACCAAAAGCTCTGGCCCTCACCGGCCACGGGACATTGTATGTCTTTTACATTATTTCGCAGAGAAAGAAGATATCATGGCGTCAGCACGCTCTAAACCTAACCTGCAAATTGAAGGAGCAGAAATTATTTTGCTGCAGGATTTATCCAGGCAGACATTGTCACTTCGCAGGGCTGTGAAGCCCCTGCTTGAGATCTTAAAAGCGCATGAAATTAGATATTGCTGGGGATACGTATGGTCAGCTGATATCAATGATTTTGATATATTAATTATTATGTAGACCTTTGTAAATTTACCTTCATACTCATATAAACACTATAGGTTAACCTCTCCAAATCTTCCTGATGAAGCTTCGGCGAAACGCATTGAAGACTGGAGCAAGCACAGAATCATGGCTGAATTGTTGATATATAGAACAATTATGTACAAATAATCATTTAAATAAGATATGAACACAATGAGAGCAATGACCAATATATGAATCGATAATCAGGGTTTCTGTGTGGGCTCCAGGGAGGTTATTTATGTTGTATACATCTATCTATGATTTTTATCTGGATGAATTTTAATATATTTATATGTATTGACATTATGAATTGAGTGTATTAAAATTAAATTTTATTATATCTATGAATCAACTGACCTTATTTCTGGATCAATTCCCCTTTATTTTCCAGAGGTCACCACAAAGCCCCTTTCTTTCTCTTTCTCTTTTGTTGATACCCTTTCCAGTTATGCACAATTAGAAATGGTAAATCTGCAACATTTAAATCCTTGAAGGATCTGCCTAACTTTATAGGCCTGTTGGAACTACCACAAGCCTCATTATCAGAATAGCCTTTGCACCTGACATCTTTAGGCCTCTCACAACGGCCTAGGTGGACATCCCACAAGCAGAGGTCAGCATGTACCGCTACTACTACCGCAACCTGAAGTCCTGCAATGATGGGAGTAAATAAGCATATTCCGAGGCCTAGTCTACCTGACTGTAACTTAGCTATGGACAGCAACCCTTTTTTTCATATACATGTTTTTTATAATAAGTTTTCCTATGAACAAATAAGGGTATTTTTCTTATTCCAGAATACGGGACTGTAGCTTTGCTAAGGACAGTATTTATTATGTTTTCCCAAAAATGACTTTTATAAATAGTATGATTAATATTTAGTAGACATGTGCAATTCGTTTCATTCCGAAACGAAATTCGGATGAAATTTCGGAGATTCGGATGTTTCCGTATTACAGCTAAAACGAATGCAAACGAATCCGAATTCCCGATTTCCCGAAATTCGTTAGGGGTAGTGCGGTCGAATATTTCTTTTCGGACGAATTTTTGTTTTTTAGCGGTAGTCCGGTCGAAATTTCGTTTTAGACTAAATTTCGTTGCAGCAAAATGACATTAGGAAAAAAAAATCAATTTTTTTTTTTTAGTTTGCAGAAGAGGAAAAAAAAGTGTGAGGTTACAAATACTATGTTGTGGGGGTCTGCAGGCAAGGGGGCTTATTTGCATCGGGGTACCCCTTTAAATAAGGGGCACCCAGATGCCGCCCTCCCTTGTGAATGAGTAAGGGGTACTTGTACCCCTACCCATTCACTAAAGGGTTAAATCAAATAGTTAGTAAAAGTCCAGACTTTTGATAAAATCCTTTAATTGAAAAAAAAAACATGGACAAAATTTCGTTGCAGCAAAATGAAATTAGGGGGGGGGGGGAATCAAAAAAAATTGAATTTTTTTAAAATTTATTTTGCAGATCTGGTAGGTATGTTAGGAGGGACCCCCCACCCCTAAGTTGAAACACGCAAAAAAAGTGCGTGGGGTTTCCCCCAAAATCCCTACCAAATCAGCCCCTAAATGTAGAGCTTATCCCAAGGACCAGCCCACATGTAAAGCTTGCCAAAAATATTTGTTGTCTGATTCTGCAGTAAAGCTCGAAGAAAATTACCTAGTAGCATTTATATTGCCTAACTAGTCAAAAATGCTGTGTGCACAAACTTAGTTACAGGAAACGTTTAAATAAAACAAACATACAGGCTGCCACAAAATAGCATACACATGCACCCACTACACTATTCTTTCTAGTACATGGAATAGTTTCTAAGAGAGGAAACACCAAAGGTACTTAGCTTCCAAATGGAAATTTCGTAAAGAACAGGACTTCTTGGCAATTAAGCGTTCGAAGGAAAATGGCTTCCGTTTGGTCTCTCTCTCTCTTTCTCTCTCTCTCCTTTGTTTCAGAGTTCTATGGTGGGTCCTCTTTTGGTCAGAGTGATGTTCTCTCTTGCTCAAAGTTCCATTTTCAAGTTCCCTGACGCCCCTCTCTTGGTCAGAGTTCCATGTGTGAAGTCCTCATTTGTTGACATCCCACATTCACTTTCCAGCTACCTGTGGGCTGTGCCCCTGAAGACTTGTATGAGAGCGAAATATGATGTATTTTACTTTCCCACCTCTGGGTAGCAGCAGAACATCGAGAATTGCCATCAGTGGTCAATGGTGCCAAAGAGTCTGAATAAGCCTTGACCAGCTTAGGCGTGCTTGTCTACGTAAGGTTTTCCCATAACACCATCCCATTGTGATATGAATAATGGGGAAACAATACAGGGCAGCCATACCATTATTAAAAAAACAGTTTGGTCTGTTTAGAAGGCACACTCACATTGTGAGAAACCAGCTCTCTGTCAACAGCTTAGCAGACCACGTGTCTCCTTTGCAAATTTTCTGTGTGCGCAGATATAATGTACACTATTATGCTAGAGTTTCTTAGGGGTTTTTTCTCTTTTTTTTTACTTTTTCTTTACCTCTTTTCTCTACTCTACCCAGTGAGGCATATGGGGACATATATTTATGTTATTGGCTTAATCCCTAGACAATGTCACATATTAAGACAGCCACTTTTTTTTGAGTTAATATATTTTTA
The DNA here is from genome assembly GCF_000935625.1 of Nanorana parkeri. Lineage (NCBI taxonomy): Eukaryota > Metazoa > Chordata > Amphibia > Anura > Dicroglossidae > Nanorana > Nanorana parkeri. The sequence continues at coordinate 99,485 of NW_017307762.1, forward strand.
TTTCAATATACATAAATATATAACACATATACAAACTTCTGGGTATAAATAAACAAATATCAAAACTTTTCCCTAAAATAACTTAACTATAAATCTCTACATGTTTAGCAAAAACTTCTAAATTACTTTACTTCATCATAGACATAGTTATTCATTTTATTTTACACAACTTCGTATTATACATTTCTAATATTATACCCCCTTCTCCCATTCATTCTAAATCCACTCCTCTATTTAGGAAGAGAGGGAAGTCTAAGTATTAAGTGAATCGGTATAACCCCTTCCTTAACCCCTTCACGACTGAGGCCCTTTTTTCATTTTGTGCACCCATGTTATATTCCACATTTTAGGCCTGAAAATGACTTAAAACCCCCCAACATTATATATTTTCTGAATGCCAAGACCCTATAGAATAAAATGGTGGTAGTTGAAAATTTTTATGTTGCGCAATATTAGCGCAACTCCTTATTAAACCCCAAAATTTAGTGACAAATTTAATTAAATGCCCCAAAACACAACAAATTACCCATTTTTTTAATGAAATATAAAAGATGAGGTTACAACAAGTAAAACGATACCCAACATGCCCAGTTTACAGATTGCGTGCGACCGTGAAACGGCGAAAAACTGCAGTACCCCAAAAAGTCAATAAAAGACACTTTAAAAGCCCCCACAGGTCATCAATTTAGAGATACCCCAAAATACTGGCCCTAGAATTATTGCTCTCACTCCGGCGTGCGCAGCGATACCCAACATGTGTAGGGGGTATCATGCAAGCCCCCCCATGTAATAGCAGATGGTGGTGACAGGTCCTCTTTAAGGTGATGCTGGGGGTCCAAAAGACCCTCAGTGTCACCTTTACACTAGAAATGAGCTATTGAAGTGCAGATCGCACTTCAATAGCTTAGACCTGGGCTGCAGGAGCCCAGAACTGACAGCCCAGGGACCGGAAGTGATGCAATCTGCATCGCTCCCGGTCCCATAGAACGGGGAGGGGATCGATGAA
>NW_017307762.1:100952-158084 GCF_000935625.1 Nanorana parkeri
TTTATAATAATAAAATTATATAAATTATATTAAACCCAGTGACAACTCCTCCTAACCCAATTTACACTTCTAGATGTATGTATTTGATCACCCTCGAACTTCCCTTGCTCCTACATTCTATCCTTATTCTTCACCTTACATCCATACATACAGGCCAAATGCATATAAATCTACTGTGAAATAATAAGTCCAAATGTTATTTATTATATTGAGTCTCTCTGGGATTTAGCTAGTTGCATGTTGGCCATTATAGTTCCATAGGCCCCAAGGACGCTTCATCTCTATATTACTTCCTTTCCTCTCTATCTTTCATTATCAGACTCATGAATACTTCTGACTTTCTATAAGATTCCCATTTCTCCCATATACTCTCATGTGTGTCTTTTTTACCTTTATCCTTTGCGATCAATTCCTCCATATATCTTATTTCTTCCATCGTGGTCTCCCAACTCTCTAGTGGGATCATTGATTTCCAGCCCCGTGATATGTTGACTCTTGCAGCAGCCAATACAAATCTTAAGATATCTATCTTTATCTTTTTTATGGGACCAGGAATCAATTATAACAGTGTGAGTGTGGGCTCATTCCCCAAAGGTAGATTACCTATGCAGTGGTATACTTCAAATATTGACTCCCAAAAAGCCTGTATTTTAGGGCAGCTCCACCAGATATGTAGGTATGTTCCCTCCTCAACACTACATCTCCAACATCTGTCTGACTCTTCCGGATTTATATGTTTAATTCCTTCTGGGCATTTATACCATCTAGACAGTATTTTGAAGTTTTTTTCCTGGTAAAATGAGGATTTGACAGAACTATGTGTCGTGGTAAATATTCTTCCCCATTCTTCCTCTGAAATCTCCCTCCTCAGCTCCTGTTCCCATCTGTTCATATATTTTGTGTGGCCTTTAGCTTCTTCCTCTCTCAACAGACCATAAACCTGTGATAATGCATGCTCAACCCTTGTTTCCCGCAAGCATAATTTCTCGAACGTAGTAAATGGTCTGTTCAGAGGTTTACAGGACCTGAGGTATCTAATATAATCCATTAATTGAGTTGCGTCCATCCATAGTTTTCCGTTATTTTGTCTCTCCGGTCTGAGCTCTGGTTTTAGATCTTCTTTACCTTTCTCTAGAACCTGCCATATTTGTGAATGGGAAACATTCTCAATATTCAGGAAAGAAACCACCTGCATAGCCGGTGGGAATTGTGGGTTCCCTGCTATGGGAGCCATGGGGCCTGGAATGGACGATAGGTTGTATTTATACATAATTCTGTCCCAGATTCTTAACACTGATTTAGCTAAGTATGAGAAACCAGCTCTCTGTCAACAGCTTAGCAGACCACGTGTCTCCTTTGCAAATTTTCTGTGTGCGCAGATATAATGTACAACAGGTCTCAAAATTTCCACTCGCCCCCTCGCAATTTGCGAGTAAAAATTGCGAGGGGGCGAGTGGAAATGAAGCCATTGAGTCAGACACTCAGTCATGGACCGAGTGCCTGATGCCTGATGACTTGCTCCTATGCTTCTGCCCACAGCCGTGCATCTTCACATATTAAAGATGGCTGCATGACGGCAGCCATCTTTACTAAGGTCCGTTCTTGTATCCAACTCTTGTATACCCCCTACGTGACACACTCACCAACTGCTGTCACGGTGGCGCTGTAAAAGTGAAACTACAGCTCCCATAATCCTCGGTGACAGCAGTGGGTGAGTGTGTCACGTAGGGGGTATTGGGTTAGGTTTTATTGCTGTGGTTCAGTGTCTGTCTGTCTGTGTGTGTGTGTGTGTGGGTGGCCGGGCACTGCCTCTTTAGGGGACCCTGGTCTGTCATGTGCTGGAGCAGTGCTGAGAACCGGAAGCAGTGATAGAGCTGGTGAGAGATGCTGCTCGTCCACATTATCCACACTCTGTACCGATCTGGGCACTCGAGGGCCTCTGCTAGGGGAGGCAGAAAGGGGCTAGCTATATTAGGATGAAGGTGGAATGATAGACCACTAAATTCATGGACGTCACAATACAGGGGAAGCCCTGGGGTGAACTGGCAGACCACAGGAGGGGCTCCAACAGCTAACTGTGCCACAGGTCCCCTTCATGCAGCCTGAGCTGCAATAACTATGCATGGGACCAGAGTTAGTCCCAAGTGTCAGGCCCCTGCCAGCAGGTAATTGAAGGGGACATAGAGATGGGCTGGGGTGCCATGTGTGTGTTGTGGGTGAATGTGCATGCGTAATGTCCTGTGCGTTGTGCTGTGGCTGCATGTGTAATGTCCTGTGTTCTTTGTGCTGTGGCTCTATGCGTAATGTCCTGTGCGTTGTGCTGTGGCTGCATGTGTAATGTCCTGTGTTCTTTGTGCTGTGGCTGCATGCGTAATGTCCTGTGCGTTGTGCTGTGGCTGCATGTGTAATGTCCTGTGTTCTTTGTGCTGTGGCTGTATGCGTAATGCCCTGTGCGTTGTTTTGTGGCTGTATGTGTACTGTGCCCCGTGCGTTGTGCTGGTGTGTGTTGTGCCCTGTTTGTGTTTGTTTGCATTATGCAGGGCAACTAGTGGCGAGTAACTTTTCAGGCCTGGCTAGTGGCTCATGATCTGAAATTTTGAGCCCCGATGTACAATATTATGCATGAGTTATTTCTTAGGGGTTTTTTCTCTTTTTTTTCTTTACCTCTTTACCTTCACTTTTTCTTTACCTCTTTTCTCTACTCTACCCAGCAAGGCATATGGGGACATATATTTATATTATTGGCTTAATCCCTAGACGATGTCACATATTAAGACAGCCACTTTTAACGCTAGGGGCCTAAACCTCCTGCAGAAAAGGTTGCAAATTTTATATGGGTTTCATAAACTGAAAGTGGATATCCTGCTTTTGCAAGAGATCCACTTTCAGACTGAGAAGGTACCGCCTCTTAAGAATAAATATTATACAATGTGGTCCAATAGTTCTTCTCTAAATCTAGGGGAGTGGCTGTAGCAGTGCATAGAGGTGTTTCTATATCCATAATAGATTACTTAACTGAATTTGGATACCACCGGTAGGCCATCTCTCTCTGGGGGGCACCTTCAAAAACTTAAATCTAACATGCATGTTTTGAAGTTACTGGACTGTTGCAGGATACTACAGATGCAGGGCAGGGATTATAGTTATTTCTCGGCAGTACACAATACATATTGTTGGATAGATCATATTTGGGTCCATCACTCCTTACTAGATCACTCACCTGAGGCCCATATAGGCAATTTTTTGTGGTCTGACCATGCAACTGTCTATTTAACTTTCTCACTGGGCTCTCCTATCCCTCAAACAGCTTTATGGTGACTTAATGATAATATTTTGAGAGACCCCCAAAAGCAAAACAGCCTTAAAATTTACTATACGTAACTTTCTGGCAGATCATGCCTTGGATCCAACTTCTCTTGCCATACAATGCTTAAGTACGTCCTTAGGAGGGTAGCGATTCCGGTCTCGCTTGAAGAAAGAATGCATGGTACGCATGGAGGAGCTAATTAATAAACTTAAGAATTTAGAAGCCTCTCATAAACGTCTACCTTCTGATAAGTTATGGGATGAATTTTCTTCCATCAGACTACAAATAAGGTCCCTTATTGAACAGAAATCTTTACTGGCCAGATACAGACTTCTTAGATATCATTATGAGTTTGGTAATAACTGCGGCCATCTTTTAGCACGTACCCTTTTAGCACGTATAGAGACTTACCATCGTCTGCCTTAGATGATAAAATCAAATCTTACATGAAAAAGACGGCACTTCCTCAGCCTCCTTCCACCCTTGTGGAAACTTTGAACATACCTTTCTGTGAGAAGGAGTTCTTAGAGGAGGTATCCTCTTCCCAAGTGAGTAAAAGTCCAGGTCCAGGTGGCTTCACGGTTCCATTTTATACGATATATGAAGATCTTACAGCCCCATTTTGTACATGAACCAGCAATTCTATATCGGATTCATGTCTATTTACTATGCAAGCTTTGGAGACACATATTACAGTTCTCCCCAAGCAGGATAAGGACTTAACGAACTGTGGGAGTTATTGACCGATCTCAATATTTAATGTGAACATTAAACTTTTTGCTAAAACATTAGCTTTTAGACTGCAACCTCTCCTTTCAATAGTCATTCACTCAGACCAAACATGGTTTGCATCTGGAAGACAGGCCAAGGATAATACTATCTGAAATGTCAATCTTTTTTGCTCTGCTAAACTTCACTCTGTGCCTCTATGTCTTCTTTCATTGGACGCCGAGTCAGAGTCCATTGGTCTTTTTTGCATGCCACTCTTACTCACTTAATGACGCTGACACACTGGAAAGGATCTAAAAGGCTGAGTGTCCTTTACACTCATACGCTGTTTTATTCAACAAAATCCTGTAAGTGCAATCAATTTTTAATTCAAATAAAGGATCTTGCTATTTTGCACTTAGATTTGTCTTTCTTCTGTGGTCTTCCCCTTTTTTCTCTGGCTGGACACTCCGGGGGTTGCCCTCAAAATACACCTGGAGAGAGAGTGCAGGCTGATTGCAGGAAGAGGGGAGAGAGACTACAACAGAAGTTCCATAGATCTACCGAAGGAACAAAAAGTAATAGACATCTGTTTATTATCTGCCGATCATCTGTTTTTGATACATCTGGTTTTATATATTTTCAAATTGTTTTTATAGTATCAGCTCCGATTGGAAGAACTTTGGCTATCCCAGAATCCGTTCTATATAGGGACATTGCTGGATTCCATCATATGTGTTTTTGCTGAATAACCTAAGATGTTTTTATATTTAAATCTAATAATATTATATATATTTTCTATATTGCATTTTTATATTGCATGGATTGATGTGATCTATACACCATTGTCACATAACTATATTTGATTCACACACGGATACCACTTAGACCACAATGAATCGTTTTTTTAATGAATTTTTCACATTATTATTAATATCACTGAATAGAAATAAGAGACGGGTCAAGGTTTATGGTTTATTGTATTTGTTTTATTTATTTCCCCAGAATCTGTGTATCACGACATAGTGAGACGTCATTTTTTCAAACAAAGACACGTTTTCTCTTCGTTTTTTCCTTTTTACAATTTTTCTGTCATTTAAACTTTTTAAATAAAAGTTCTATGACGGAACACTTTCTTCCTATAAAGGAATTTTTATAAATGAACTAATAGGCAGAACACACAAACCAAGCGCAACATACCGGCACACATACATCACTTGCAGCTACGGCCTTTTTTTATTTCCAAAGTAATAGCTTTATACTCAAACCACACAGCTAAGGTTCGGATAAATGGGTGTCTGTCTTAGTTTTCTATTTATAATGGCACACGGCAAAGATGCCCTTTGTCCCCACTTCTATATATTCTTATGATGGAGCACTTAGTTAATGCACTATGGAACAATCCATCAATTCACGGATTCTCTTTACCTTCACAACATCACAAACTGGCGTTATATGCCGAAGATCTTCTTCTGTATATCACAAATCCTTTGGTAAGCATCCCTGTAAGGATTCTGTGGCAACTGCTCACTTGGAAGTTTGGATCTATCCAGTGGTAGACTATCCCCTACATTTATTTGCACGATTTTTATTGCTGCACATTGGACTTTGTGTTTTTCACTCTGTTCACATAATATTGATTCATGGAACATATAGGTATGTCGTTTACACATTCATAGGACACAACGCTTTCACCAGTACATAAGTTCTTCTCATATTCGTTTTTTTCACTCGGTCCATTTTCCACAAATCTCATGTTACATTTACCTGCCACGTCAGCAGGTTTTCATGAAGCCCTAAGTTTTCATTTTTCATCATTGACCTGTCACGTCTCAGGTTACACTCTGGCTCATTTACTCGTTTCAGTGGAAACGGACAGCACACATTCAAACGGCTACACACGATATTATTCCACAATATGTTAGGGTATACTTGGTCATTCTGATTTTTATCGCATCAGGCTTCAGTTAGGGGTTTTTTTCAGTACCTTTAGGAGGTGTTTCAGTCGGTGGGCAGGCCACTTGTGTTTGATAGGTAGGTAGCGTATTAGCTCTCTTTCCTTACGATTGGTACACTGAGCATTACATTCAGACATTTTAGGTTAAACATTTACACATGATTTAGGTCATGAAGATTTTGGTGCATTACATTTAAAGGTCCTTCACGACAAAGAGACCATAAGGGCTGGGAAATCGTTGTTAATTGCTTGTAGCTTCTACAAGAGTCTTGCTTGTATACCCATACGTCACTCGGTTGTTCTTCCACAAATCTTATGCATACTGTTACCTACCACGTCAGTGGGTTGTTTAGCCCTGAGTTTTTCGTTTATAATTGACCTGTCACATCGCAGGTTTGCTCGGGCTAGCTTACATTCACATTTTCGGTGGAGAACAACAAACACACATTACGGCCTCGTATTGGCTTAGTCATTTACATTTTCAGTGACTTTTTCTTCATTCATTCTATCAGTTCACTTTTTCACAAATTAGTCACATTGGGTCTCCTCAATTTGTAAAATTGGAGAGTAAGTTTGTAAGTTGTTGTCACTTGGTTTCAGTGCTACCATGTTGCAGGCTTCTGATATCGAGGATTTCGCTTCCATCCCCCCATGTCCAGCCAGAGGGTCTGAATATGACAGCGCGCCATCTCTCAGAACTTGGACAGTGCCAAGACTCTCAGCAGAGCTTCTATGGAGGGGCATTCCATTTCCGGCCACAGCCAGGAAGGTCGAGTTATTTAGATTGTTATTTCCCAGCTCCGCACGAGTCAGACCATCCACAAGCACGGAATACGCATCTACACACAGTCATAAACACGCTGACAACATCCATACAGGATTACAAAATAGGATGGGGGTAGTGGAGATGCGTCCAAATACCTCGGAGCCACCCGTTACCATGGTAACTTCTGCTGTTCTGGTAGTTATATCAGGTATTGCACCTTCAATTGTGGTAACTCCAGTCCCTGCTCAGGGTGTGAAGGTTCCCACGCTGTCACCAGTACATGTTTTTCCCCCAACATAAAGAGGGACATCCTGAAGGGCAAAGATATACATTTGGCCTCACTATTGATTGCGGCTCATGATGTGGCAGAGAACAGGACCTATGCATGTGGGGATGTGTCAGTGGTTCTTAAGACTAAAGATCCCAGGCTCAAATCATAAATTATCTGTGGCTGAGTTTGTCTTGGCTTTTAGTCTTTTCAGAGATGTCATCTGTTCCACCAGTCCAAATAGGAGGGAGGAGCTGGATATTTACCTTCACAGAGTGGTGGATCTAACCCACAGGTATGGTGGGTCAGCCTTTTTTGATTACCACAGGTCATTTTCAGCTAAAGCGGCAGCCATTTGGGCTCAGTTCCGGGTAATGACGGATTGGAGTAATATCGACATTTAGCTTTTCTGTGGGCACTTTACCAGCCTCAGATCCCCGGTATGTGCAACCTGCCAGTCATCAGTGCATACTACCGCTTGGTGCTCATCATCGAACCAATGGTTGTTCCTTGTTCATTAAAAGAAGTTTAAAAAAAGTATTGTGGGGAACGCTCATCAGACCACAGTTTGACAAATTGAGCAGGCCTATATATTTGTTGGGGAAATCACAGATATGTCATAACTACAACTATATAGCATGTAATTATAGCCAGTGTAGATTTTTACATGTTTGTGTGAATTGCTACCAAGCTCATCCCAAGACAACATGCTTGGTTGAAACGACATGACTAAGCCAAGTAAATGTGTCATAGCTAGATATCTTGTTAAAAGATCACTTGGTCCCGGCTGTTAGACAGTATTTGGTGGATGGGTTTGTACAAGGTTTCCACACAGAGTTGATTTACGTTGCCACAGCAGACATCCGAATGTCCAAATCTGCAGTCTGCAAGCAAATATGCGCATATTGTGGAAGAATTGTTGGACATTGAGAGAAAGAAGGGTTTTGTCATTGGGCCCTTTGTATCCCCTCCTTTTCATACATGGAGGGTCCAATTGGGGTGGTACAAGGGAAATATTCAAATAAATTTAAATTAATTTATGATTTGTCCGCTCCTCATTCTTCACACGTTCCAAGTCTAAATTAATTAATTCCATCAGAGGAAATTTTACTGAAGTATGCCTCAGTGGATCAAGCTATTCAGGTAATTTTGCAAACAGGTAAGGAGTCCTGGTTGTCTAAAGTGGACATTTCAGATGTGTTTAAATTACTACCCATTAAGCAAACTCTGTGGCAGTGGCATGGCATTAAATGGTGAGGGTTATATTACTTTGCCACTAAATCAACTTTTGGTTCTAAGAGTAGTCCCTGGTTGTTCGATGCTCTGGCACAAGCACTAAAATGGATTTTGCCTGAATCACAAGGTTACCAAGAAGTCATTCATTAGAAGTCATTGATTTCTTATTGATCAAAAGCCCCACAAAGTCCCGGGAGATTTGCAAGTGCTATTACGACTGCTTGAGCAGTTAAATATCCCGATAGCCGCTCACAAGGTAAAAGGGCCTGGTCAGGTGATTTCCTTTCTAGGTATTACTTTGGACACGTACAAATTACAAGCTAGTTTGCCCCAAGAGAAATTAGATAGAATCAAACTGGTAATTCATTCTTTAGTAGTAACTCAAGTCTGCAATAAAGAAAGAATTACAGTCCTTACTTGGTATGCTTAGCTTTGCAATGAGAATCATTCCACGAGGCAGGTCTTTTGTATCCAGGTTACTAGCCCTGTTCCAACAAACCACTGAATCAGATTCAGCAGTTCAGTTGGATGCAAATGCTCGGGTTGATTTGATCATGTGAGACCAGTTTTTGAATAGTTGGAATGGGATATCCATGTTTTCCCTCAGGCCACAGTATCCTCCCCCATGTGTTTTCAGATGCTGCTGCATCTGTGGGGTTTGTAGCCATTTCATTCACTGGATGGCTAGCTCCTGGCCAGTAGGTGTTTTTTTCGGATACCTAAGTTTGTTCAGATATCTGCCCTTTTTGAGATTTACCCCATAGTAGAGGCAGCGGTGGTCTGGAGGCAGCAGTGGTCAGGAAACACGGCGGTTTTCCATACGGATAATTTAGCCACAGTGGAAATTATAAACAAAGGCCAGTCCAAATCATCATCATGGCTTTCATACGCAAATTAACTTGGACAGCATTGCAGTATGGTTTCCATTTCAATTGCATGCATATAGAAGGGCTGAGCAATATTTCTGCTGATGCATTGTCACGTCTTGACTTTCCTCGTTTATTTTCCCAGAATCCAGAAGCAGATCCGGTGGGTACACCAGTGCCAGATTATGAGCAGCTAGTGATGGATTAAATTCATTACTGGTCACGGCCAAGTCTTAATAAATAAATATTTGTCAAGGAATACCTGTAGGGGCTTATCACCGGGCCTGGGATGTCTATTCCAGATTCCAGATCAGATACCCAAGAATAGATGTCAGAAATGTAAAGTATATGTTAATTTTCATGTCATATTGCTATATTGGATTGTCGTTATCCTATAATATCATCCGGTTATACCTGGCAGACTGCAGCATTGCTCATCCTTTAACATCCTGATAGACCATAGAGTTTCCACTTACCTTGTGAAGCCATTCTGAGGGGCATTCAAAAGAATCGCCACCAGGAGCAACATTAGCAGCATCAAGGAAAGGTATTGCAGCTCATGTCATCAAGCATGTGGGACGATGCAACTCTTCCTGCTACACCAGATATATCCTGGATCCGCAAGTAGAGGTAGCTCAAGCCCTACTAGTTTGATTGAGGGAAATATTTAAAATATTGTATATATATATATATATATTATTCCTACATGTGTGGTTCTTACCCCCTTTAAGGCATAGTGACCAGCGCGACCAAGGCACACCTTGCGGTACGTAGGGTTTTTTTTTATGCATGCTCGTGTCCAGACTCTGACCACAAGTAAGAAGGCTGGCTATTGGCTAGAGATCTCCTTCTCTTCGTGGGATAATTTTTTGTATCTCTCTCTCTCTATGTATGTATGCTTTGAGAGATTCTACACACTGGAATGCAGTCTGGATGGGGTGACACCTAGTGGCAGGAATTTGATTATCATTATGTGTGACATAAAAGAGGAAAGGAGTTTGTGATGCTCGTATGCAGACCGTCGCCTCAGAGGAAGTCAAAAGTGACGAAACGCATCAGGTGGGCGGATCCATGCGAGCATTACTACCATAGAGACAGGAACTCCAGTGGACATAATCTATGTGCAATTGCCTTATTTTAATTGTAAGTGCATTTTAATCATTTTAAATACATTTATTCTGACATTCTACACTATGGGAAGCATTTTTTCTCTCCCATTGAGTGATTCCTGCATCAGGAATTTGCATTTTGTTGCAGCAGCAATGCTAAATCTGGTATTAACAAGCGGTAGCTGTCACCTGTTCAAGTTAATGATCAGGTGACAGCTGCTGCATTATTTTTATTATTATTATACAGGATTTATATAGCGCCAACAGTTTGCACAGCGTTTTACAATATAAGGAAGACATTACAATCACAATACAATTCAAGACAAGATGGTAAGGAGGGCCCTGCCCGTGAGGGCTTACGATCTAAAAGGGAGGGGCAAGTGATACATGAGGAGGTAGCTGTGTGGGGATGAATTGTTTGAGAAAGTGATAGATCACTGGCTAGGTTAAGGTGGGATAGGCTTCCCTGAAGAGATGAGTCTTAAGGGATCGCCTAAAGGCAGTCAGAGTGGGAGATAGACGGACAGGTTGGGGTAGAGAGATCCATAGGATGGGAGCGACTCTAGTGAAGTCCTGGAAGGGAGCATGGGGGGAGTTGACAAGCCAGCTGGAAAACAGGAGGTCTTTTGAAGAGCGGAGGGGATGGGTAGGGTGATACTTTGAGACCAGGTTTGAGATATAGCCAGGGGCAGAGTTGTAGATGTTTTGTGAGTGGCTGTTAATATTTTAAATGTTATCCTTTGGCAATTGGAAGCCAGTGTAGGGATTGACAGAGGGGGGTTGCAGACACTGAGCGGTTGGTTAGGTGAATGAGTCTAGCAGCTGCATTCATGATAGACTGAAGGAGGGATAGCCTGTGCAGAGGTAGGCCAATGAGGAGGGAGTTGCAATAGTTAAGACGAGATATAACAAGTGAGTAGATGAGTAATTTTGCAGTTTCATTGTTGATAAAGGGGCGTATTTTGGAGATGTTTACGAAGGTGAAGGTGGCCGGATTTGGATAGTGATTGGATGTGGGGAAGAAAGGTGAGGTCCAAGTCAAGGATGACACCTAGGACCTTTGCATGGGGGGAGGGCTGGATAGTTGTGTTAACAATCTCAAGGGAAAAGTTTGGGAAAGGTGCACAGGCAGGAGGAAATATCATGAGCTCAGTTTTTGAAAGGTTTAGTTTTAAGAAGTGTTGTGACATCCAGACTGATATGTCAGTTAGTAGATTAGTGACACACAAGGACACTGAGGGGGTGAGTTGTGGAGTAGAAAGATATATTTGAGTGTCATCGGCATTGAGATGGTATTGGAAGCCATGTGAGGTTATTAACTGACCAAGGGAGGAGGTGTAGATAGAGAAGAGAAGGGGTCCAAGGACAAAGCCTTAGAGGAACCCTACAGAAAGAGGAAGAGGAGGGGAAGAGTTAGATTTGTAGGTGACACTAAAGGACTGCTTAGATGGGTAGGAGGAGAACCATGAGAGAGCAGAGTGTTGTAGGCCAAGCGAGTGGAGTTTTTGAGGAGGAGCAGGTGAGGAGGAGCACCCATCTGATTTCCTGACTACCTATCATATTTTTAGAGGCCCTGAAATGCAAGGATAGTAGAGCAGACACCCCAAGCTATTTGTTAAAAAGTCATGATGAGTCTTTTGAAGATGTCATTTTTTGAAACATGTTTTTCGCAAAGTTTCAATTTTAATAAGATATTTTCAACACAGCATGGGCATACTTAGAATTACATCCCAAAACACATTCTGCTACTCTTCCCTAGCATGCATACCACATGTGTCAGACTTTTTCCCTGCCTATGCACTACCAAGGTATTTGCAAAGATGCGTGGCTCTTCCCAAAGAACTCTTCATCCTCTGAATCAGTGGTGGCCGTTAATGTAACATTATTTTCTACAAGTTCATACTCAGAATCTGAATGTAAGGTCTCTCCACTTCCCTCATTAGTCATACTAAGAATTTTATACACCTCTTCACTACTTTAAATTTGCAGCACAGCAAAAATTTTGCACAAAAGAAAAGCAGTGGAGTTAGCTGTCATCTTCAAACTGGAAACAGTGGCACTGACTTTGATCGCAAACTGGAAACGCCGGCACTTGCTGTAAATCAGCAGCACTGGCACTGAGAGTGATCAGCAAAATTAGAAAACCGCCACTGGCTATAATTATATGTATTGTGTAAATTGTGATGTGAACTAGGTCAGCAAAAATGGCACTGGCTCCAATCAGCAGCCAGTATACACACTTGTGTTCTCTGTGATTGGTCACAGCAGTCACAAGGTACAGCACCACTCTTATTGGCTCTGTACTTTCTGCATGTGATCAGCATTGTCCATTGACAGTGCAATGACAGGCCTTATTTCTTTTTTGATTGTTGTGAGTGGCCACGGAGATCACGAGGTACAAAGCCAATTTCACTGGCACTGTACCTTACGTCTGTGATCTACACTGTCCAATAACAGCGAGATCACAGGCACTTTGCATGAAAGGACATTTAAAAGTATCCTTCAGAAGAGGAAGTTCCCACACCAGCCATTTAACTACAATAGCCAGTAGTGGGGTGATTAAGTTGATGCTGCAGTATTCATTCATGGTTTTTTATAAGCCTGTGCTTAGATTGCAGTTTCATCTGCCAGGAGATAGGGATAAGCGAACATGCCGAGGTTCGATTTGCAGGGGCTGCATGAAGTCCAAAAATTCCAAACTTAAAATTCAACCCCAATTAAGTCTATTGGGGGGGATCTTAAAAATCAGTTCTGGCCATTTTAAAGGCCAAATGATTGTGAAAAAGGACATGGTGAACTGGGAACTGCAATGGGGTACCAATGCAAAACAAAAAGTTTAGAATACCATAGATTAGGAACAGAGTGCTATTTTTAATGTTACTTTGAGGGCAGCATAGGAAAAACACCAATCCTTTAAACTACAAACTTGGGCGATGCTTTGCTTTTAAGCTGTATGTGGAGTAATGCAATAGTATGGCTATTTTTTTGGGTTGTTTTGGCTGTGACACATGATATTTTATCCAGCGGTAATGGGGCTGAAAATGAATGTAGCCGCCACAACAGGTCCAAAAGCTATAGAAAAGGTTACTCTTAAGAAAAATAACACTAAAGCCTTCAACTGGTCGACAGTTTATTAGTATAGTTGTGAACTTCTTTTCACAGTACCAAACTGCATTCTCCTAAAAGTTTAATAATATGCACAAAACCCCTTCAAAACCACAACTCTACATTTCCTGAATTCCCCTCCCTTCCCTGTATTTCCAAATAAATTGGCTAGCATCAGGGCAGTATGCGAGCACATGAACAGGCAGCAAATAGAAAGAGCTCTGCAATGTGGGCTTTTTTAATGTATCTGCAGCTGACAGCACTTTTTTGGTCTACAATCTTTTCCTGCACTGTACCAATCATAGTAAAAGTACCAGCCATTTAAGTACCACATGCATGAGGAAACACATAACTCTGCACGACAGAGCTCAGTGGGAGCAGCAGCTCAATGAGACAAGTTGGCAGAAAAAGGCCTGCACTTCTCCTCATTCCACACTTTCCACATCTCCTTTTACAACCTCCGCAACATCTGCAAGTTCTGTTGACAGGGAAGGAAAGCTCTCAAGGGGTTTCAGAAGCTTAGGATATGCCATGTCAAGCAGGGTTTATTAGACCATGTTGAAGAGGGTCAAGTGAAGGCTTTAACTTGTGCAAAATTCTCCAAAGATGACAGTGTCAAAGATGACAGTGTAAATAGTAGAAAATAATAATTAAAAAAAAACTATTAAAAATGTAACTCCGCACTTGTAGGGGACTGTTGGAATTAGAGGATGAGGCCATGGAGGAGGAGGGTGTATAGGTCACATCAAAGGATGCAGCAGTGTGCTGAAAACAAAAGGCAGCTCCAAGAATAAATGGCCAGTAACAAGTGATGGTGCACTATCAACATAAAATATATAAATTTAAAGAAAGAAAGAAATGAAAATTTAAAATTACTACCCCCAAAACAAAAGCAGAGGGAAGACTTGCTGGAAAAAAAAACAAAACAGCAGTTTAGCCTAAAAATAAAATAAAAAAAGCACTATCAATATAAAATAATTAACAATATATAATGAATATGGATGAAAACCCCAAAATACATCCACCAAAAACAAAAGCCTATTTGCAGGAAAAAAAGGGACAATTGTAATGGTTACAATGAATACAACCTTGTTGGGCAGAGTAGAGAGAGGAATGTCTTTAATGCGTTAAAAAGATAATTTCCGGAGTGCACAGTGGCGTAGCGTGGGTTGTCAGCGCCCAGGGCAAGACAAGTTATGCGCCCCCTCACCTACCACTCCCCGAGTCTCCTTGAGTATCAGAGTATCCCTACCTGTACCCCAACAGAGGACTACAAATCCTGGCAATATATTAAACAGCAATGCAGAATGGCAACCAGCTATAGAGGACTACAAATCCCAGCAGTACCTTACACAACAATGCAGAATACCACCAGCTATAGAGGACTACAAATCCCAGCAACACATTATACAACAATGTAGAATACCACCAGCTATCGAGGATTACAAATCCCAGCAATACATTATACATCAATGCAGAATAATACCACCTGCTATAGAGGACTACAAATCCGAGCAATACAATATACAGCAATGCAGAATAATATATGAATTTGCCACATACTCTGTGCTGCTGCTCTGCTCCAGGGTGCCGGCCTGATGTCTCAGGCACAGGGTCTCAGCAGGGGCAGATGCAGGGGTTACGACAAGGCAGATGTGGAGGATCACAACAGGGCAGAGGCGCAGGATTACAGCAGGGCAGATTCGGAGGCTTACAGAAGGGCAGATGTGAAGGATCGCAGCAGGGGCAGATGTGGAGGATGACAGCAGGGGCAGATGTGGAGGATCACAGCATGGAAGATTTTGAGGATCACAGCAGAAGCAGATGTGAATGTTCTCAGCATGTGAGATGTGGAGGATCACAGCAGG
This sequence comes from Nanorana parkeri, assembly GCF_000935625.1. Lineage (NCBI taxonomy): Eukaryota > Metazoa > Chordata > Amphibia > Anura > Dicroglossidae > Nanorana > Nanorana parkeri. The sequence goes on from NW_017307762.1 coordinate 116,143, forward strand.
GGCAAATGTGGAGGATCGCAGAAGGGGCAGATGTGGAGGATCGCAGCAGGGGCAGATGTGGAGGATCGCAGCAGCAAAGATGTGGAGGATTGCAGCAGTGGCAGTCGAGACGAATCACAGCAGAGGCAGATGCGGCGGATCGCAGCAGAGGCAGATGTGGTACATACTCTGTGCTGTCGCTCTGCTCCAGGATGCCGGCCTGATGTCTCAGGCACAGGGTCTCAGCAGGCTTTCAAATATTCTGTAGCAGACGTGTAGCTAAAACCTCTGTTTTTAACCTTAGCGGTTAGACAAGGTTTTTTTTGCATGCTGGCTGGTGAGTGTGCTGGGAAACTTTTTGCTGTTGTACTGTATAAAGCCCTTCCACATTCACCTTGCTTTAAAGCTGGTTATGAGTTGATGAGTGCGTTTGCCATGTGTTTTGCTTGGTGCTGTAGACAGGCGCTGAAGTGGTTCCCAGAAGGCTCCCGTAAGGTCCCCAGGAAGTGCGGGACCTTACGGCAGCCGAGTCTACCTAAGAATTTAAAGAGCCATGCCACCTCCAATGGGTAAGGGGGGGCCCTGCACCGTCCCTAAAAATTTGGCGCCTGGAACCATCGCCCCCCCTGCGCAACACCGCTGAGCGGGGAGAGAACCAGATTGTCATAGATGAACTAGCCAGTGTACTGTCTGTGCTATGTGCATGTTGAAGAGGGTGTAAGCCTGTCAGGAAGTCCATGACAATAGATCTGTGTAGGCGTCTGCGCATGAGCTTGCACTCGGTGTGGTTCATAGAAGCAAGCCAAGTTTGCGCACCGCTGTGCGTGTGCGCTGTGCGGATGCGCACGCTTCTGTGCGTGCTCTACGGTGTGTGCAGGTGCGCGGGCGCACGTACAAGATATCGTAGCACCAAACGGGCTATTTAGTCTGAGTCCTCCAAGCCCTCTGTGCTGAGTGATCATCAGCTTCTGTGTGACCGAGCTCCTGAACCCTGATTCCTGAGTACCGATTCCCTGTTCCTGACCCAGCCTGTCCTGATGATTCTTCCGATTCTCTGGTATCCTGACCCTGGCTTGTTCCTGGACTTCGTCTTCCCCTTCCGCCTTTGTACTGCGTTGTCTGCTTGGCTCTGACTTCAGCTCTTTCCCTGACCACAGTTCTGCCTGCTGCTCTGGCACCTCTTCTGACCGCACGTTGTTGACCTGGCCTGCCTGATTACATATCGCTCTGCCCTGCTGTCTGGCAGTGAGGTTTCTGATCTACCAGCTAGAGGAGCACCCCAGAGTTTTGCACTCTTCAGCTACAGTCATAACTCCCAGCACTCATGCCCCTCTGTGTCCCAATTCACCTGTTCCTCCTTCTAGGGGTGTTGGGACTGGAGTTGCAAGAGAGGCCACCTTCATCATTTCAAGCTTCGTAAGGTATGTGACAAAGCCACAACCACCAGATCTTTACAAGAGCAAGGAGTGGGTGAACCAAGTTGCGGTAATTATACACACCTGTGCACATGGCAGCTAACCAGGATTAGAAACACAGCTTGGTAAATTATTCGACTATCAGAAACAGGGATAGACAGTAGGGTGATTGCATAGACAAGCATAGTCAGATACAAACTGAAGTCAGTTAATGGAGAAACAGGAATGCAGGAATTCAGGAACTAACATGGACTGGAGCCTGGGGCTTGGGAATTAACCTATTGCTCGGGTAGCAGGTGTTGGTCTGAGCACAGCTAAATAGTGAGTTTTGTTGACAAGCTGGGCAGGAACTAGCCATGAGGTGCTATATCAACCAGCAGGTAAAATCCGGTGATGCCTTTACCTCTGGTCCTGGAACAAAGCAAGCTGTAGCAAGGAAAGAGAGACTACTTGTAGGTAGAACCACAAGCAGCAGATCAGTTTACTGCTGATCTGCGACACAGATTAGGTCTTAACCAAGAAGTGATAGATCAACTTTTTCTTTTTACATAAAAAGGGCAGAAACCTAACCTTTGAAAATGTTGAGAGCTAAACACTAGTCCATTGGTTATTTTTTTTTAACATTATTTACAGTTTAACTTTCTTTACAATGTTGACTTTTTTAATATTTTTTAGGCATGTGCATTCGGACAAACCTGCAAATTAACAAAAATCACTTGATTCGGTGGGTCGTCCGAATCCGAAATAACGAATTTAATACATGCCTGAATATACTAAAACGATATTTGGGCATACATAAATTCGTTTCCAGAACACCCCGGCGGCCATATTGGCTGCCTGCGTGTTCTGCGCATGCCCGCCGCCATATTGGAAGCGGCGCACATGACGTCACATGTCACATGACCGTGACTTCACACGCTGAACGAGCGGTGGCCAAATCAGCCACCGGAGCGCACCACCATTTTGGAGTAGATCTTGGTATACACCAAGATGGAGGCGCTCGAACATGCGGACGCCGCCATCTTGGTGCATACCAAGATCTGCTCCAAAATGGCGGCATGCCGGCAGCTCATATGGCCGCCGTTCGTTCTGCAGTTTCAGTGTGCGGTTTCGGATTTGGAGGCTCGTTGCCTCCGAATCCGAAACAACATAAAACTTTGTTTCCTTTGACAACGAAGAAAAACATTTTTCATTTTCATTTGTTTCGTCTGGAAACACATTCTTTTGTTGTGCACGTCTCATATTTTTTACATTTTTTCATATTTTTTACATTTTTTTTATTTGTTATTTTTTTTCCTTATAAGGTCAACCATGCCCTGGTAAAGCAAACATGGGAAGGGACAGCAAGGGTGTAACTAAAATGCTATCATTTTCCATGACCACTTGGTTTCAAATATATATTTGCTGAAGTTGGCCCATTATGCACTTAAGGTACTAGCTGTCCGCGCTACATGTGTCACGTCAGAGAGTGCCTTCAGTGTGTGTGTGTTGGGGGAGTGTAGTTTGTGACTGAGAAGCTGATTTTTAATAGCCTGAGGTGACAGTGTCATCTGTTTTGAGTACACAGTGTTTTTACTTTTTTTTTTTCTTCAAAAGATGCATAACTTAGACTTAGCATAACTTAGAAAAAAGTCAGGCCGAAACTGAAAAAAAAATCTCTAACCTTTTCAAAAAAATGTAATATTTTTTTATTTATTTTTATATATATTTTACTTTACTGTTAGGGACTCTGGGTCTTCTCCCTCGCACCACTCAGCCTCCTGTGACAGTTTATCTCCTCTCCGCTGGGCGCTGCGCTGTGTCAGAGGGGACACAGAGCAGCGCCCAGCGGGGAGGCCAGAAACCAGGGATGCACCGCCAATTTCGGCCGAAAGATGGCAATTTCGGCATTTTGCCAAAAGTGCCATTATATGAGCACACTTTTATGCAAATTAGAGGGGTGGGTCCCAGGGATGTCTACTGATTGAGGGAAAGGCTTTTCCAAAGAAAAATCAGTGCAAGTCAGGTAACGCTGTAGAAGAGGGTGCACCGTCGAAACACGTAAGCCTTGATGCATGTTTGAGGTAGTGACTACAAAGGGTTGCACGAGTTCACAGTTGTTATCTCTATCCAGTGGAATAAGCAAGTATCACCTTGAATGGATTTTATGCTATTTTGACATTTACTTTTGTGTGTACAATTTAAGATTTTTTAAATTAAGTTTGAATGACAATATCACACAAGGTTGGTGCACTTTCTGTCTGTTTTACCGTGTTAAACAGGGCAGACTCAGCATATATTGAAATATATATTCAAATAATAAGAAGACCAAATCCTAGTAAGGCCTGGGCCAACTGAGGGCATATACAAAACCCCATAGCCTGTGTCGCTCATGGAAAAAGTGTAATTTATGTAGCCATCAAAAATGTACTTAACCATCTATTTGGCTCTATTATTTCATACTGCCAATGAAGATATTTTACATATAGAAATAAGTATGTAGAATTCCTGCATGTTTATTAAAGAAAAAATAAATTAAAGATACCCTCTATTAAGTCTTGAATACAAGCTGAAATTGTATAGCCCCACCAGAAAATGAATGAGATGAATTACGTCTGAGCTGTGATGGAGTATATATATCCAAACCCCATACAGTATATTAGAACATAGAAAAGAAGGGCCTGCTTGAGAAGCACAGCGACCACTCACAACCTATATCATTGTATACAAATGTCACTTAAACATAGTAGGTAAGGTTGAATAAAGAAACAGGTCCATCCAGTTCAACCTATGTGTATGTATGTATGTATGTATGTATGTATGTATGTATGTATGTATATGGTTGGCTCTAGTAGTTCCCATATCCCTGCATATTTAAGAACTCAAGAAACTCATCTAAATGTTTCTTAAAATTTATAAATGCTATCAGCAGATACTACCGACTATTGAAGGGCATTCCACATTTTTACTACTCGCACAGTAAAAAACACCCTGCAAAGTCTGAGATTAAACCTCCTCTCTTCTAATCTCTTTCAATTCTAGAACATCTTTCCTGAGAGTTGGTGGCCAAAACTGAACCGCATATTTAAGGTGAGGCCGAACCAGTGATTTATCAAGTGGTAACAGTATGTTTTTATCCCTTGCCAAAATTCCTCTTTTAATGCAAGATAATATCCTGTTTGCTTTGCTGCTTGGCACTGCATGCTATTGCCAAATCTGTGATCTATGAGCACCCACAGGTCCTTCTCCATCACTGATGTCACCATTGGTGCACCCCCTAGGTAGTAGTTTGCTACATAGTTAGTCAAGTTGAAAAAAGACACAAGTCCATCGAGTTCAACCTACAGAGATATGAAAAAAAGCCTAAATAGAACACTATGCCCACAAGTACCCACTTGTTGATCCAGAGGAAGGAAAAAAAAAACCCTATAAAGCATGGTTCAATTTGCTCCAACAGGGGAAAAAAATTCCTTCCTGATCCCACAAGGCAATCGGATATTCCCTGGATCAACAATCTCTTATGCCTAATATACCTATAAGAACTCAATATCCAGTAATTCTGTGCATTTAGGAATACATCCAGATTTATTTTAAAACAATTAACTGAGCTAGCTAGAACTAGCTCCTGGGGGAGTCTGTTCCACATTTCCACAGCTCTAACTGTGAAGAATCCTTTCCGTATGCAAAGGTTAAACCTCTTTTCCCCCAGACGCAAAGAGTGCCCCCTTGTCCTTTGCAGTGACCTTAAAGTGAATAATTTGGCACCAAGCTCACTATATGGACCATTTATGTATTTTTACATGGTGATCATGTCCCCCCTTAATTGCCTCTTCTCCAGAGAGAACAAATTTAGGTCAGCTAATCTTTCCTCATAGCTGAGCTCCTCCATGCCTCTTATGAGTTTAGTTGCCCTTCTCCAGTTCCACAACATCCTGTTTGTGAACTGGTGCCCAAAACTGAACTGCATATTCCAGATTAGGTCTTACTAATGCTTTCTACAGGGACAGGATTATGTCTATCTCTGGAGTCTAGACCCCTTTTAATACAAGAAAGTATTTTACTTGCTTTAGAAACTGCAGCTTGACATTGCATGCTATTATTCAGTATATAATCTACCAGAACACCCAGATATTTCTTCATTATTGACTTCCTCAAACATACTCCCCCTAGAGTGTATGACGCATGCATGTTTTTATTTCACAAGTGCATAACTTTACTTTTCTCAACATTAAACTTCATTTGCCAACTAGATGCCCAATCACACAGTGCATTCAGAACTGCTTGTAAGTTGGAGACATCCTGTAAGGACTGTATTCCACTACATAATTTGGTGTCATCTGCAAACACAGAAATAGTACTTTTAATCCCCAACTCTATGTCATTTATAAATAGGTTAAACAGTAAGGGGCTCAACACTGAACCTTGGGCCCCTTACAACTCTTACAACACTTACACTAACAACCTCAGACCATTCAGAGTATGAATCAATGATCCCCACTCTCTGAATATGGTCTTTAAGCCAGTTTTCTATCCAATTACAGATTGAATACTCTATACCTTCTGACCTTAACTTATACATTAGCCGCCTGTGGGGAACTGTGTCAAACGCTTTTGCAAAGTCCAAGTATACTGCATCCACAGCCAGTCCAATTTATTATTCACTTCCTCATAAAAAGAAAGTAGATTTGTTTGACAACTTGTATCTTTTGTGAATCCGTGCTGACTATCGCTTATGATATTATTTTTAAGCAAAAACAATTGCATGTGATCCTTGATCAAACTTTCAAGTATCTTGCCAACTATTGAGGTTAAACTTACAGGTCTGTAATTACTTAGTAAGGTTTTTGATCCCTTTTTAAATATAGGCACCACATTGGCTTTGCGCCAATCCATCAGTACCAAGCCAGTCATTAGAGAGTCTATAAAAATTAGATACAATGGCTTTGACATTATACAGCTCCATTCTCTGAGGACAAGTGGGTGTAAGCCATCTGGTCCAGGTGATTTTTTCACCTTCATTTTGTCTAACTGTTTCAATAGTCCATATCAATAGTCAACCATTGTGGTTCAGTAGAGGCTATGGCACTGCTATCACCATTATGGACTTGAGTTCCATCCTGTTCCTTGGTGTGCAAAGAGCTAAAGAAAGTATCCAATAGATTTGCCTTCTCTTTGTCGCCAGTTAATAACTCTGAATAATCTTTTAAGGGGCTACATGCTGAGACCTGATTTTTTTTACTATTAATATATTTAAATACATTTTGGGGGTTAATCTTGTACTTTTTTGTAACCCGTCATTCGTTTTGAATCCTTTTGACATATTTTGTTATATTCTTTGTAGCTTTCAAATGACAACAGTGCTCCTTCATTTTTATATTTTTTAAACACCCTTTTTTTTTTATTCTTTATGGCTTTTTTTAACATTGGATGGGAGCAGCATGGGTTTTACTTTTAGCCTTTTAAACTTATTCTTTTAGTCTTATTGCTTACTGGAATATAGTTTGCCATATGGTTGCGAACAATTGTTTTTAAAGGTTCCCATTTTTGTTCTGTGTTTTTTTGATGAAAATATTCCCTCCCAGTCTAAGTCTTCAAGAGCAACCCTCAGCATGGGAAAATTTGCTCTCCTGAAGTTAAGTGTTTTTATTTTTCCAGTACGTGAATGTTGTTTACAACTTAAGTTAAATGAAATCATATCATGGTGTCACACTTCCCTGTGTGAGGATCCGGCGCCGGCTTTTACCTCCTGTCTGAGCTGCTTGGCTTCCTGCCAATCCACTCTGAACCTCTCCATTAAAAGTCCAGCTCACTTGTTCCGTGCCGTTCGAGCAACGTGTCTTTTCACCCAGTCGGACTTCCTGTTTATTTCTTGCTTCTGTAATCCCTGCGGTTGCCCACCACCTACCTTGTCTCCTATGAGTCTGGATTCCCTCTTCCTCACAGCGAGATCCTGTACGTCCTGCATTGGATTGATCATCAGCTTCTTCAAGTGAGTCCTTGCACCTGTGCCTACTCGTGGGGCTGTGTATATGCTTCAACCCTGTCTGCTGATGCATCCAGCACCTCGGTGCTGCCACTAATCTTTATGTCTGTGTGGGCATGCTAGAGGGCCGCAACCTGGAAGGTGTCCAGCAGCCAATCATCCTCACCATTAGAGGCTCTGTCGAACACCTGGCCCTTCTTAGAACCATCGCCTCTAGTGCGTCCCTGTTAACGCACATACACCATTTTTTGCACGTTACTTTTTGTCATTTTGTGTGCCCCGGTCGCCGACCGTGACACATGGTCACTGCTACTATGAATATTTGTAATAAGCTCTGCATTGTTTGAGATTACCAGGTCCAGAAGAGCATAATTTCTAGTTGGGGCTTCTATAAACTGTACCATAAAAATGCCATGCAATAAGTTTATAAATGCCCCCCTTTTACTGTTCCAGCACTGCCATTATGCTGCAAGTCAATGTCAGGCTAGTTAAAATCTCCCATTAATACTACTTTCCCTGCCCTTTCACCCCTATTTATGTTTAAGTAGCTGAGTCTCTATCTCTTCATTAAAGGTGGGGGGCCTGTAACAAACTCCAACAATTACCTCTGCCTTATGCATACCAGTATACAACTCCACCCCTAACGCCTCAGCACCATCACACTCACCGGCAACAAAGTCCTCTTTCACACTCACTGTTAGATCACTTCTCACATAGAGACAAACACCACCAACTTTTTGTTTTAACCTGTCTCTCAAAAAGAGAGCATAGCCAGGAATATTAACAGCCCAATCATATGAATAACCAAAACAAGATTCGGCAATACCAATTATATCTTAATTCTCCTCGTGCACCAAAGCTTCCAATTCTCCCATTTTGATGTGCAGACCTCTGGAATTGGCGAACAAACAATTCATGCCATTTTTACATTTTTCACTTGTAATTGCTGTATCTTTTGTTGTAGTACAAATAGTACTATAATCTCCAATGTTTGTTTGCAACATGGGAATCTCCTTATCCAGTTCAATTTCCCTCCCCCCATCTTCCCCTGTTCCACCCTCCATAATAGTCTGACCCCTGTTTCACGTATCTGCCCCATTATATTCCATCTAACCCCTCCCCCTAACCAGAGAGCTACAAACCAGAGGAAACAAAAAGGATCAGTTTAAAAACTGACAGAAAAGGAACGTGTTTTTAAATAATAAAAGAGAGTCTAAAAAAGAAACACACAACAAGTAATCCAAAAACCAAGCACTCAATGTATACCAAAAGGCACACATCCAATTTTTAACGCCACTTAGCTTACAGGCACTTTGTTCCCAAGCCCTGTGTGAGCAATCTGCACAAACGTTCTTTGCTCCCATGTGCATAACCTTACATTTTTCCATATTAAAGTGCATCTGCCATCTTGCAGCCCATTCCTCAGTTTTATTCAGGTCCTGTTGAAGTGAGTTTATGACTTCTGGAAAATTTACTGCCCTACAAAGTTTGGTATTATCCGCAAAAAACGAGATTTAACTATTTGTACCAATCTAAATGTCATATTTATGAATAAGATAGACAGGAACAGTGCCATATCTGATCCATGGGGCACCCCACTCACAACTTTTGCCCAATTTGAAAATTAACCATTTATTACTACCCTGTGGATCCATTCATGCAGCCAGTTTTTCATCCATGTGCATACAACTTCATCCAAACCTTATTTTATGAGTTAAACGCTTGTGGGGTACTGTATCGAATGCTTTAGCAAAGTCAAGATACACCACATCCACTGGTATTCCTCTATCTAAATTAATTCTGACTTCCTCATAGAATGTTAATAGATTGGTCTGACATGAACGGTCCTTCATGAAGCCATATTGGTTGCTACTTATACGGTAATACAATTTTCATAGTCAAATTCCTGTATATAGTCCCTTATTATTCCTTAAAATATTTCACACACTATTGATGTTAAGCTGACTGACCTATAGTTACCCGGTGTACTCCGTTTCCCCTTTTTGTATATTGGTACCACATTTGCTTTTCGACAATCATCTGGTACCATACCTGACATTAAAGTGTCCCTAAAGATTATGAACAGTGGTCTGGCTATGACCTGGCTGAGTTCCCTGAGCACCCTCGGATGTAACCCATTTGGTCCTGGAGATTTGTTTACATTTAATCTTTCCAGGCTCTTTTTTACTCTGCTCTCTGACAGCCACCGAGATATGTTAAATCGGTTGTTACCAGACCTGATGCCTTGTTCATTAACCCTTTCTGACTCTTCTGTAAAGACGGAGGCAAAGAATGTGTTTAACACATCAGCTTTCTCCCTGTCACTAGTAGCCAGCTTACCGTTTTCATCTGATATGGGGCCTACATGTTCCATCCTTACCCTCTTACTATTGATATATTTAAATAATTTTTTTGGGGGGAGGGGGGTTCCTTTTGCTTTCTGTTGCTATGTGTTCTTCAAAATTCTATTTTTGCAGCCCTGATTGCTTTTTTTTTTTTTAAGCATATATTTTTATTAAACTTTACCAATACATTATTACATCATTGATCCACTCAACACAGTATATAAAACATACATCCCTCTTTAAATTCCTCTTTCCAGCTTCTACATATCAACCTAAATATACATCATTTTCCCTCATCCACTTTACTGCTTATATCCCAAACTTTCAATATAACTGAGACTAGAGGGGACACATTCCAATTTTGTAGCCACTTTGATGGTCTGATCCAAGGTAAGGAAGTCAGCGGCTCTGGCACACTTGATTGTTCAATATTTACCCAGAGCTTGGACAACGATGGGGAAAACCAATCCACCATCCAATTAAGTACTGTGGCCTTATAATATAGCTCCATATGCAGGAGTCCTGCTCCCCCATCTAACTTTCATTTAACCAAAATATCATATCTCAGTCGTGCTACTGAAGGCCCCCATATGTATCAAAGAAGAGTCCGTAACCCACAAAAAAATTGACAAGGTACCCTAGTTGGTACCGTCTGAAATACATAAAGAAATTGGGGGAGTACATCCATTTTAAATAATGCCATCCTTCCTACCCATGATTGTTTTTTAACCCTCCAGGCTTCAAGGTGTCTTTGCGTTGATTCCAAAAGCGATAGGTAATTCAGGCCATACACTTTCTTTAAGTCTGCAGATATATATAGACCCAAGTACTTAAGGGCATCTGATGTCCAGAAAAAGGGAAAACTAGCATTTAGAAATTCGCCTTCCCCCTTGAGACAGAAAGACCTACAGACACTGTAATTTACCAGTATTTATTTGATAATTACTCAATCTGCAAAATGTATTCAATTCCTGTAAGATCAACAAGAATGCTACTTTAAGGTTGGTGACATACATCAGTAAGTCATCTGCGAAGAGATTGCTTTTTTACAACTCTTGTTACATTCCTTGTAGTGTTTGAATGCTGATGGTGACCCCTCTGACTTATATTTTTTATAGGCCTTATCCTTATGTGTTGATTTATCTTGCTATTTAACCACCCTGATTTAGCATTCGCTGTTTTGAATTTATTGGTAAATGGAATGCACTGGCCAATTTTGCCATTTACTATTATCTTGAAAATTTCCCACTTATCCTCCGTGTTTATAATCAGTTAGCATTCTGTGATCACTGTTTACCAGGTTTTCACCAATTTCCACATCTGTAATCAGTTCTGTGTTGTTTGTAATTAAAAAATCTGACACAGCTTTTTCTCTAGTTGGGGATTCGACCATTTGTCCCATAAAATTATCACGAAATGTGTTCACGAAGTGACGGGCCTTACTTGAGTTTCATTTGCCGAATTAATATCAGGATAGTTGAAGTCCCCCATAATTATAACAATGGCTTGTCTTCCTACTTTTTCTATCTGTGCCAGTAGTTGAGTTTCCTCCTGCTCCCTTATGTTTGGGGGCCTGTAGCATATTCCCACTAATAATTTACAATTTTTTTGTTTATATTCATCTCCAACCATAAAGATTCAGCACTGTCCCCAATCTCAGAAGCTATGTTGTCACGCTCATTCACAACCAGATCATTCCGGGCATACAGGCATACTCCTCCACCTCTTCCTTCCCTATCCTTTCGAAATACTGAGTATCCCCTGATAGTTGCAGTCCAGTCATGCGAGCTATCCAGCCAGGTTTCTGAAATTCAAAATCATCCTCCTCCGAGTAGCAAAAGTTCCAATATCTCCATTTTGTTTGCCAAACTTCTAGCGTTTGTGAACATACATTTCAAGTTTTTAGTGTTGCTGAAAGTTTTCTTTCTAAACCTTGTGCTTTGTACTATATAAACATTTTCTAAGGATCCTGTGTTCCTCGCAACTGTGCTGGAATAACAGCCTATATAATTCACATTTGTGCCAATTATTTGCAATTGATCCCCAGTCCGGCGGCCATCCCTGCAAGCATGGAGCCGAGCGGCCATCTTGACTCCCGAACGGAGAGACTCCCAGGTCAGTCCACACTTGCCGAGGCCCCCTTGCCATCCAGACACTCGGTCTATGACCGCTCCCCTATTAGATCGCCGAGGCTCCATGACACCGCCACACAGCCAGCGGACCCGACCCCTCAGTTATCGCCAGCCCTGGCCTCGATTCTGGGGGATGACATCAGGGCACTGCTACACTCCCTGGCTACCAAGGAGGATGTGAACCGCCTTGCACAGCAGGTGGAGGGGACACTGTGCAGGGAGATCGAGGGGGTCGCCCAGGCAGTTGGTGGCCTTGAACAACGGGTGACCACAGTAGAAAATGCCCAGGATGACCTGGTGACCCGGGTCACAACCCTGGACTCCGCTGCCGCGGCCCAGAACAGGGCCCGTGCCTTGCTGTATCTCAAAATGGACGACAGTGAAAACAGAAACCGGCGGAACAATGTTCGCCTGAGGGGGGTCCCTGAATCCACTGCCGGGGCTGACCTGAGGTCCACAATCCAAGCCATTCTAAACCAGCTGCTGGACCGTGACCCTATGACACCCATAGAAATGGACCGGGTGCACAGAGTTAACGGCCCCCAGGGCACAGATCGCACTGGCCCCAGAGCCGTATTATGCAGGATACACTTTTTTGTGCAGAAAGAGGCAATAATGAGACAAGCCTGGCTCAAAAAAATCCGTGGACTTTGATGGTGCGGTGATCACTGTCATGCTGGATCTATCCAGGCACACTCTCTTCCTACGACGCCTGATTCGACCGCTCCTCCAGCAGATATCCTCGGCAGGAGCAGCCTACAAATGCGGTCACCCCTTTCACCTCCAAGTACAGAAGGACGGATCTACCTTTCTCCTGATGACGCCTGATCAGCTCCCTGAGCTGTTCACCTTTCTGGATATAGATCCCATTGAGGTCCCGGACTGGCTTCTGGCCCCAGCAGCCTCGAGGCCTAATCTACCAATGGCTCCCCCTCCCCAGCCCGCGCTCACGCTATCGCTCCAGGGCTGAGCAGGCCCCAGACCCGGTATCCCACGAGACCTGAGGTCCCCAGCCCGCAGGCGGCGCTCACGCTATCGCTCCAGGGCTGAGCAGGCCCCAGACCCGGTATCCCACGAGACCTGAGGTCACTCAGCAGGAGCCCAGAATTGTGCCATCTACATGGACTCACCTGCCCCGGTACTTTTCATCAGGGCCTACGCACGGACACATACTTGACTCCCCCTGCCCATATTGGGATGACGGCTGACCCACTGAGGATGGTGACCAGACACGTGCCTCGGCTTGAGACCCCACATCTGGCATCGAACGATGTACGGATGCCTCCCCCAGTCCATACCCGAACATACCCACTCCGGTCCCTGGGGCCAGGACTGGTATCGTTGCTCCCGGCTGTTGCCCCTTTCCTAGGCACCCCTTCTTAGTATTTCAGGTTATATCCTTTTTGAATAAACAATGATTCCACAGGGACGATGGGATGGGGAATCAAACAGATGTTGTTATACCACTACGATGTTACAGTAATATCTCTGTCGTAATACCTTTACATTGCAGGTAGTACAGGACCGACGGTCTTCGCTGGGCCTTGCCCATTGGCGACTCCCACACGCTGACCCCAGGTCCGACTATTGATCTGCGGTGGGAATCCCCTGAGATGCCCCATGGGATAGTCCACTCTGTGAGGTTACCTACCTTTAGGGACGTAGTCCGGCTGTTTTGCACGCGGGTGCTCTTTTCATACTATAAGCCCAGTTACACGGCGGTGGCCGAGTTGAACAGGTTATGTGGGGATAGAGGGGGGAATCATGGGAGACGGTTGTCCGCTGCAAGGCCCAAGGACGATGAGGCTTACCCACACCAGTGATAGCCTCCCGATTGACTCACACTAGCTAGAACTATTTACCTACCGACACATACTCTGTTACAGTGTCTCATAGGGGGGTTGACAGTTGAGCCACCGCCTCGTTTCTCTGCCCTGACAGACACCTTTTGGGTTCCACGCCCGGATGGGGGGGGGGCGAGGGACCGACCATACTAGACAGGCAACTTTCGGTTGGTACCCCGGTTGAAGTATCTTGGTGACACACTACCTAGACAGGTACCCAAGGGAGCACCTCATTACGCTTCCTTGCTTCACATTCCCCCACCTAGGTTCCGTTTTCGCTTGAAGCGTTGAGGGCTGTTTTTAGTAGTGCTTTTCTAGTTCAGTTCTAAACGTTAATCACTACTGTTGTTTTATTGCATACGTGTATTGTACTGTCCTACTAGCCCCAACAGTGGGCTAACGCCTTAACCTAGTCCTACTATACTTTTCCTCTTTGAACCTCTTGCTCTTTTGCTTGAATTCTTTCTCTTCTCCCTGTTTCCTCCCTCCCCCCCCCACTCCCTTCACCCTTCCCCCTTTTCTCTCCATGTCACCAGCAGGTATGGCCCGACGCAGGGATAGTATAGTGGGAGCCCTACCCACGAAATTCCTCTCCTGGAATGTGAAGGGTCTCAATATCCCCGAAAAGCGGTCCAGGGTCCTTGGAGATTTATGGAGACAGAGTACAGGTGGCATATCTCCACTGACGCAGAAAAAGCATTCGACCGGGTTGACTGGTCGTTCCTTCTTTCTACGCTCCAGACGATGGGGTTTGGAGTCAACTTCTGTATAACCCAGACATTTCAGGTCTGCTCCCAAGTCCCCAGACTCATAAAATAGTCAGTATGAATAGCAGACGACCTGCTATTCATACTGACCAGGGCCGGCCTTAGGCCTTTAGGCACCCTGTGCGAGAAAGCTTTATAGCGCCCCTCAGTGGCCACACCCCCAGTAACCACACCCATTTATCACCCATATTTTTGGTAAAATATAAAGACGGGGTCACATCGGGTAAATAGACACCAAACATGTCATGCTTTAAAATTGCGCGCACCCGCAAAATCGCAAAAAATTACCATGCCCAAAATTGACCATAGGTGACGCTTTAAAAGCTTTTACCGCTCATCAGTTTAGTGTTATCAGTGATTGATAGCCCTACAATTATTCCTCTCATTCCGACGTTCGCGTAACATGTGCGGCGTAATGGGCGAAATCGTCGTTTTCACACGTATGCGCACCCGATGCCTGTTTGCATGCGTGTATGTATGGGGGGATATGGCGCCCTGCTCGCACACCCCTAAGGCCGGCCCTGATACTGACTAATCCCACAATCTCCCTCCCAAATCTGGTGCACGAATTAGAGGTTTACGGGGAAGTCTCCAATTTTAAAATCAATTTACAGAAATCCGAGGCTCTGAACCTCAATGTGGCCACACCCAGCCTAGCAGGCCTTCAGTCGGCCTTTCCCTTTCGCTGGTCCTCCTCCCACATTACCTACCTGGGGACGAAACTGACCCCCTCAGTCGCTAAGGTATTCGAGGTGAACTTCCCGCCACTACTATCGGACATCAGACGCGACCTGTCCAAATGGTCGACCGTACCCTCTCGTGGTTCGGGAGAAACAGTGTATTGAAAATGAACATCCTCCCACGACTACTCTACCTATTCCAAACCCTGCCAGTACACATCCCTGTGGCATTCCTGAGACTGTTACGGAGGGAATTTGCATCCTTCCTTTGGGCGAACAGAGCTCACAGACTGAACAAATCCCTCATGGCTCTGCCTAAGACGCGAGGAGGGATTGGTTTCCCAGACCCCATCCGCTACCATACGGCGGTACACATGGCTCGAGCGTTTGAATGGTGCAATGTGTCCTCTGACAAACGGTGGTTACAACTTGAGCAGGCTGCGTCGTCACTACCAATGCCGGGGTTGCTGTGGACGACGCAGCCTCTGCCCAGTGAGATATTACACCACCCCCTCACAGGCACCACGATCCGTGTTCTAAAAAAAATGACCACACTAATTCTAGACGATGCCTCTCCCTCTCTTTTAACTCCGGTCGTGGGGGATCCGGCCTTTGCCCCGGGCCTAGAGGACAGCTCATTCTCGCGATTGGTGATGTCCAACCGATTCCGGATCGGCCATTTCAGACCTCTCCGGGAATTCACTAGCTTGGAATCATTGAGTAATTTGGTAAACCCCCCTCTGCTGCGATGGCAGGCCCTCCAGCTACATAGCTTTCTTTCTAAGTCTGAAAATTCCCCCTCTATACAGACGGACATGACAATGTTTGAAGACGTTTGCCTAGCTGGGGAGTATGTTGACCATGGGTTGTCAATAGCCTATTCCCTCCTGACACTAGCAGACGACCATCCTGAACCTAGCTTTATAGCAAAATGGGAAAGAGATCTAGCAATAGCCTTCACACAGGACCAAAAGGACTATATGCTCCACTTTGCACACAAAGCCTCAATAGCTAGCTCTATCCAAGAAACTGGGTACAAAATCCTCACCAGATGGTATTATGTTCCCACCACGCTCCACAAGATGTTCCCCCAAACCTCCCGGTCGTGCTGGAGATGCGGGCAGGAGGACAGCTCTCTTACACATCTTCTGATCGTGTTCATGCCTCGGGGGTTTTGGGATGCAGTCCTTCGGATTATTAAGCAACTCACGGGGGTCTCTCTTTTGGGGAACCCGGCTGCTGTTTTACTTCACCTGTCCACCTTATCCCGGGCCCGATTAGGAGAAAGAAATTGAATTTTAATGGAACACTGGGTACAGGCACTACATACCAGGCTACTAAGGACTCTACGTGGATGCAAGATGGAAAGGAATGTGTCCTCACCCGCATATATAATATCCCCCAGGAGTTTGTGCATGTTTGTTTGGTTTTTTTTGTGCTTTGGTGTGTTTGTTTTTGTTGTTGTTGATTGTTTTGCCATCAGTAACAATATTTGCAATAATATGACACAATGGTTCACAAAATGACACAATGGTGTATAGGAGTGTGGGTTAGAAGGGCAAAATTAGTAAAGTTTGATGGCTACCAAGAGGACAATGTTTTCATGTGAGAGGTATGGGGGAGATTTGCAGTGTTGGATATAATTAAAATTTACTCCCCGTCGATTGTCTGTTTGCAGGATCCGCATATTGGGAGGGAAAATATAGGGTATTTAAAAACACAGGCAATATAGAACTCAGTACCACTCCATACATACTTCATACTCTAGGGGACTGAGTGTGTTGATTTCAAACACAGTGAAGTTCTCCTGCAGACAGTCATGGCTGGATTCAGAAAGTCGATATGTGTTTTTATTTTGTGAAATTGATGAGGTGATGTGTTATAGCAAGTGTATATATTCCCCCTCCGTATTCAACAAGTGTATTGAAAGATCTGTTGAGATTTATGGGGGATAAACCCAATATGCCATTGTTGGTAATAGGTGATTTTAACAATTACTTCAATGCCCTCCTAGATAAAGATGATCTAAAAGACAGGAGGGGAAAAATAGAACTAACACTGTTTGCTGGATATATGCAAGAGATTAGATTGATTGATGTTTGGAGACAGTGGAATCCGGAGACAAGACAATATTCTTGTTATTCTCCGGCTTACAATGCATTCTCTCGGATAGATCTAGCGTTAGTGACAGAGAATATGTTAGCATATATCGGGGATGTACAATATGCACCAAGGGGGGTCTCTGACCATTCTCCTTTGATAGTTCAATTACATAGTCAACGGGAAAGGAAAAGGGGGTTTTGGAAAGTGAACCCGTATTGGCTCTATGCTATTACAAAACATGATAAAATAAAGCAACAGCTACAGGAATTTTTAATTAAAATAGATTAACTGCACCTCTAAATATAGTTTGGGACTCCCTTAAAGCTTATTTGTGGGGTATAATTAATAGTAAAATCATTAAGATTAAAAAGAAGTCGAGGATACAGGAAGTTGGATTGGCCGAGGCAGTAAGAGAGGCAGAGACTAAGTATCTTAATTCTCCGATAACTGAAAATAGGGATAAATTGGGAGTCCATATGACCGCCAATCCCAACGCATACGTAGAGGATAATTTGGTCCCCCTATTATCTAAATTAACTGTGCAATGTAAAGTCTGGAAGAAACTTCCCCTATCGGTGGTGGGCAGGATTAATCTGATCAAGATGATTTGGATGCCCCAAATACTTTATTTTCTTCACAATTCCCCATGCTGGATCCCGCAAAATGTCTTCCGAAGGATCAACTCCCTATTTAGGGACCTCATCTGGAATGGTAAGCCCCCCCGTATTAGATTAGAATTCCTTCAATACCCCAAGGAGCAGTGGGGACTGGCACTTCCCAACCCATGGGCATATTTTCTAGCTGCACAGCTGCAGCACTTGGCGGGCTGGTCTCTCACTGAGGACCTCCCTACCACCGCTAGGCTATTTGCACACATGTTCAGATCTCACGCCCCATTGTCGCTACTAGACACAACGCTTTGCTCTCCAGATCTGATCTTCCTACACCTAGACTACTGGCGAGGGTCTGGGTGTTTGTCAGGGCCCTGTGGGGGCTCTCTGCGATTACCACGGTTACTCCTCTGTGGGACAACGGTAAATTGCCGGAAGTACAAAAGTTGAGGGACTCAGTCAGCTGGGAGGGAGAGGGAATACATCTTATATCCCAGATTTATGATGAAGGCGTACTGTGTACGTTCCAGCAACTCCAATCTAAGTTCAACCTAAAGAAGAACCAATTCTACCAATACCTTTAGCTGAGGCATGCTCTTTCTGCACACCCCGGGGTTGGCCCGATACACATATCCAAGGTGCCTCTCCTTGAACAGATCGCATTATCCACGCATACCAAAGGCATCGTTTCCCTACTATACTCCCACATACTCTCCCATTTTTCAAGTAAATATCCGCTCAAGTGCAGGTCGGCGTGGGAGGGGGACCTGGGAGCCCTTACGGAGGAGGAGGGATGGTGCCTTAGCCTCGGTTGGGGCCTCTTCCTTGTCCGCCTCTCACAGGCTGTCTCAGCTCTTCATATTACATAGAACGTACCGCACCCCAGAGTTCCTCCTTAAAATTGGATTTCGGACAGACTCCAAATGTCCTAAATGTGGTATCGAGCCCGGGTCTCTTATACACTTGCTGTGGCACTGCTCCAAACTAGTCAGATATTGGACTGAGGTGGTGCGATGTCTTAATTCTATTTTTATGCTTCAACTCCCCTGCTCTCCGCTGGTCTGCCTCCTTGGTGTGTTTGATGCCTCCGTTTGGGACCAATGCACCGTGGATGTTGTATCTAGGGCCCTATTTGCAGCTAGGAGGACTATTGCCCTCCTTTGGATGTCGCACATCGCACCAAAGGCAGAGACTTGGAAGGTGGAGTTGGACCGCCTTATAGCCCTGGAAAAAGTAACATACGAGCACAGGGAAACTCTGCACAAATTCTATAACATCTGGGACAGGTGGATGAATAGCCGCTCGCCGACCTCTGGAGACGATTAGTCTAATCTGGGGCACGATGGGTTGGTGTTGAGCTGGGAGGAGTAGAGGTCTCAGTTCACGGATGGGTGGTGGAGGGTATTGCTGAGCATTGTACTGGAGGTATGGAGTGTTAGAGAAAATGGAAGAGAAAAGAAGGGGAAAAGAAAGAAGGAGGGTTGTGGCTTGATGTGAGGACAGTTGCTAGGAGTCCTATATATCCCCCTTGTCTGTCAGGACCTGGGCTCAATTTAAATTTAAATTTGGTGGCATATGGATATGTGGAAAAAGAAGGGAGAGAAATTTGTTTTTTCCCTTCTGAACGTGCTAGAGCACAGGGAAATGTCTTCGGGTTTGTTTTCTTATATCCGCTCCACACCCCCCTGACTCCCCCCCTTCCCCATCTTTCCCCATAACCTATATGTGCGAGTTGCACGTCGGACCACATGGCTGTGTTGGTTGATTCAAGTTTTAATGTTATGACTCTGTATATCATGGAAATATGTATGCAATGTCAAAAATGTTTTACAAAAATTTTTTAAAAACTACAAAATACAAAAATTACCTGATTTAAAAGAAATTTAAAAAAAAAGAAAATAGGGATAAATGGGTAAATAGTCAAGAACATTATAAAGGATAACTGTTACATAAAGCAGAGAGAAAGAGGTTTTTTCTACACAACCCTACTTCGAGGAAGGAGAGAAGGTCGGACATTTCCCTGCCACTATAGCTCAATCGCAATGAATTACTAGTTATATCCATAATATTTTTGTGGGCCAGGAATGCTCGACGTCCAAGACAGATGAAATTGTCAATGCATTTAAGGATTACTATCAAGTCTTATATACTAGTAAGAAAGAATAATGTCACTAGCACACGGTTTTTTTGTAAATCAATGATCCATTTTAATGGCACATTGCCATCCAAAACAAGTGCTTTCGGGGGCCACAAGGGGTACCCTTCATCAGGCTCAGAATGACACATCACTAAAAGATTCATCAACTTTATATAGACATCACACAGTGAGAATAAAAATAAGCCACTCCCATAAGAACAATGTGACCACTGGATCCATTCCCGCCATACCAGATTCAAAACCTAGACTGACCTTGAGTATTGCAGGTGCACCGAGGCGCGAGAAGAAACCGGGCCGTTGCTCGGCCGGAGCGGGTAGTTGCCATGATGATTAGACGCCATCACGGCTGCCAGTGCCGCCCATCTCTAGTGCGCCTGTCTATTGCGAGGAGCGCAGAGCGACTTCCGGCTTGCGTTCCATCGCAGCCACGTAACAGCTAGCGCATGCGCACTGCGACCCGAGGCCGAAAGGGGCTGGGCTACGGTGGGTATCGGGACGCGGATTACGCTAACGACACTGCCCAATCTGTCAGAGATGGAATGCACAACGCTTCCGGCTTGCGTTTCAACGACGGGGCTGCGCAGCGCTCTCTTGGGCAAAGAGAGAACTTAGGCTGTAATAAAGCCACAAGTTCTGTGGGTGCGAAGTTCAGTAATACATTGTAAAAGCAAAGGGAATCATGCCTCAAGGTACAGAAGGGCTATCTGTCTCCAGTGGCGGAACGGGTTCAGTGGGAAAAAAAAATGAGAAACGTGAAAGTAACAGCAAAGAGGTAGACAATGTATATAGCTCAACACCGTGTGTAAACATTAATTGCATCATAATTCAGCATCCATCTTTACAAAATAGGATGAAAAAATAGAATGAAAAAAGATGGAGCCCAAACATCAAAATGTTGGAGCTAAAACATATAATAACTCCTATAGTTGCCATAACAAACATCAAAGTTATTACCGAAAACCCCCCTATATTGAATGACAGGTGTCATACTATTTCGTTTCAAAAACAACATTTTATAACATTCATTATATTAGTCACTGTTAATCTCAGGAACTAAAGACCTGTCAATGGGTCAAGACCATGGGGTTGATTTATTAACCTTATAAACACACCACGAACGTGTATACACCTCTGCAGTGTGTTCCCTCCCAGCATGATCTATGGGTGGAATCTAAACACCTTTGTAATGTGTACACACCCAGCAGGTGTGTTGTGCAAAGCCCTGAAGGAATTTCAAGGTGATGTTGGGTAAATTAGCTCTATGTTGTGTTGCTTGCGTTGATGAATGCAAGGAATGTAAATGCATGAGCTAACCATTTTTGTCTAAACTGTGAAGCAGCATTATATATGCATCATGTGCATGATTTTTCCATATATGGCAATAGTGGAAATATGCTTTTAGAGACTTTTTGGTTGATAAATATGTTTTGCTGTGTGAAAATCACACACACCTGGTGTGTGTGTGTGTGTTTAGGTTAGTAAATCACCCCACATGTGTCACTGAAGACCATGGGTGAGAGAGATCATGGGTCCCGGTAGAAAAGATTGAAGGGTGGGGTTGGTTGTGAGTGGTATCAGGGGTGGGAATTGTTAAAATAACTGTGGGTGGAGTTGCTTAGAGCTGCCAAGCGTAGTGTGGCCCACTGAGAAATTAAACGTATCATAATAAGGAAGTCCTACATTGAGAAAATCCCTAATCAGATTGCTCATGGAATATAGGGGTTATCTATCATCCAGAAAGCATGCTAGTGACAGATTCGAGTTGAGGCCCCTGGGTTGTACACAATCCAGTGTAAAAATCCAAAAGGCCTCCCTGCGAAGGAGCTGTTTAGCCCTGTCACCTCCCCTAGGATGTGTATGTACCTGCTCGACGACCATACCCCGGAGTTCGTGGGTTTGGTGTCTGCGTTTAGCGAAATGCATTGCAACCGGTTTATTAAGATCGAGTGTCTCGTTCTTTTGCATCTTATCCAGCGTGACCCTAATGTCACTTCTATGCTTTTGAAAGCGACGTTTAAAGGGTCCAATCGTTTTGCCAATGTATACGAGCGAGCAGGGACATTTTAACAGATAGACACAGTAGTCTGTGTCACAGGTGTAAAAGCCCCCAATGTTGTATCGTTTCCCGGTGTGTGGGTGTGAAAAGTGATCACTACAGATCATCGAATTGCAAATATTGCAATGGAAACATTTGAAGCACCTTACCTTGTTTGACAGGGTGATCTGCTTCTTCCCATACTTGGACCTGGGATCAGCTTGAATAAGTAATTTCTTGAGTGAGTTCCCCTGTCTATGTACGTGGAGGGACCTGTTCTTTACACATTGCACGAGGCTTCTGTCTGCATGCAAAATGTTGAGATTAGATGCAGTGGCTTTGTGTATCGCTCTGTTCGCTGTATCA
This sequence comes from Nanorana parkeri, assembly GCF_000935625.1. Classification (NCBI taxonomy): domain Eukaryota; kingdom Metazoa; phylum Chordata; class Amphibia; order Anura; family Dicroglossidae; genus Nanorana; species Nanorana parkeri. The sequence goes on from NW_017307762.1 coordinate 138,540, forward strand.
AAAGTAAAGATGAATGGGAGTCTATCCTCAATAGTTAGTGCGCTCTGCGTACCCGCAAATTTAGTGTACGCTTTCGCCAGTGCGGTGTCAATAACAGAATGTGGATAGCCTCTCTGGGTAAACCGTTCCGCCATCTGTTTTAGTTTAGTGTCTATATAAAGTTGATGAATCTTTTAGTGATGTGTCATTCTGAGCCTGATGAAGGGGACCCCTTGTGGCCCCGAAAAGCGCTTGTTTTGGATGGCAATGTGCCATTAAAATGGATCATTGATTTACAAAAAAACGGTGTGCTGGTGACATTATTCCTTCTTTCTGTGATATACACGGTGCCTTCCGTGGTCACTACGAGCACCCACCCAGTTTGGGGTCTTTTCGGTAAGGAGTGCAGCAAGACATCCTGTTTTCATATACTAGTAAGGCCACATACAATACTGAGGACTTGATAAGTTTTCTGGAGGGGGTGGATCTTTCAAAACTGACAGAATTAGAGAACGAAGAACTAGGAGCACCTATCACAGACGAAGAACTTTGTAATGCCATTAGGGAAACACCTAAAAATAAAGCAGCTGGAGTGGATGGACTACCATCTGAAATATATAAAAACTATGAAGATGTTCTCATCCCAAAGTTATTGACAGTCTTTAATGAAGCAAGTAAAACGGGGAGGCTGCCAGAGTCAATGGGGAACGCCATCATCGTGGTTACACCAAAGCCTGAGAAAGATACTAGATATTTATAACCTTATATACCAATATTGTTGCTGAGGGCAGATATTAAGGCCGTTGCTAAGGTACTGGCAAAAAGATTATCTAAGGTTATTGGTAAATTAATACACCCAGACCAGGCAGGTTTTATCCCAACTCGCGCAACATCCAATAATATCAGGAGATTGCTTCTTAATTTACAGTTATCCACTATAAATTAGGGAAATAGAGCTATATGGCCGCTAGATGCGGCCAAAGCATTTGACTGTGTAGAATGGGACTATTTATGGAGAACTCTGGAAAGATTTGGTATCAACCCACAGTAGATGGCTTGGATTAAGCTGCTATATTCCAATGTCAGAGCAAGGGTAAGTGTAAATGGAGAATTATCTGAGCAAATGTCACTTTACAGAGGCACCAGGCAGGGTTGCCCTTTATCACCCCTGTTATTTGCTATGACACTAGAACCATTAATAGCATTAGCAAAATAAGAGACTAAGATGCATTAATTGGTTTTATAAGAGAGACGGGAGAGAAGAAAAATTGCTTTATATGCAGATGATGCATTAATATTTTTGGGAGATACATGGCGATCATTGGAAGTCCTGATTAATCTAGTAGATTGTTTTGGTACGCTCTCAGGCTTTCAAATTAATTGGGAGAAATCTATGCTATTAACAATTGACCCTTTCGCACTGATACCGCCAACACTTACGAACAAAAACGAACTAGAAAGAAAAGAATTTAGACACTCCTCATTAAAAAATAGATCAGTCTTCAATCCAAAAACAAAATCAAACCACCATTTGGAAGTCTTTAAAACAATGGTGGAGGAAGAGGGCTAACAATTAAAAATAAGAAAAATAAAAGCTATATAGATAAAGGATTGAAAGAATTAAAGAAAAAGAAGGAGATAGTGAACCGCCCCTCGGACAAAGGAGGAGGAGTAGTAATACTAAATAAAAGCGATTACGAAAATGAAATGAGGAACATACTTGGAGACCAAAATACATATAAGAAATTAAAGAAGGATCCCACAGCAGATATTAGGAAAAACCTAAAAAAACTGCTGAAAAATTGACTAAAAGGAGGCATTTTGATGAAAAAAAAATACAAATACATCCTACCTTCAGTGGGGAAAATACCAGTGATATACATGTTGCCAAAAATACATAAGAATTTGGAAAATCCACTGGGAAGACCAATAGTAAGTGGTATAGATTCGATCTTGGCCCGCCTGGGAGAGTACATAGACTGGTTCATACAACCGCTAGTAAAAGGCACAAAAGCCTATTTGAGGGATAGTGGGGACATCATAAAGAATCTGTCTAATATCAAATATGAGGACGGCATGATCTTAGCCACTATGCACGTAGTGTCCTTATACACGAATATACCCCATGATAAGGGAATAGAAGCCATAGAATGGGGCTTAAAAAACTTCTCAGATCTGGAAGAGAAACAGATCAACTTTCTCATACATTGCACAGATTTTGCACTAAAACATAACTACTTTTGGTATCATGGGGACTTCTTCACCCAAATCAAAAGGGGTTGCAATGGGGGCTAAATTTGCCCCTAGTCTTGCGAACCTGTTTATGGCAAAATTGGAAGAAAATGCCATATACAAATATAAATGGATAGGCCTGGTGATCTGGAAAAGATATATAGATGACGTGATCATGATCTGGAAGGGCCCAGTACCCTCATTCGAAAAATTCTTCATATCACTCAATCAAAATAAAGAAGGCATCAGTTTCACTCATAATTACCGTAAAGAGTCCATAGATTTCCTGGACCTCACTATCCAGGGGAAAGACGACAAAGTAATGACCAAAACATTTTTCAAAACGACACAGAAATGGGTATATGCCTATGGGGAGTTGCCATCACCCATCCTGGTTGAGGGGGATACCAAAAGGGCAATTAACAAGAATAAAAAGGAACTGCACTACTTTGGATGTATTTGAAGAGCAAGCCCAGAAGATAAAATCCAGATTTCAGGAAAAAGGCTATAAGGAACACGAGTTGGACAGAATCAAAAAGAAAGTGTCAGATCTAGACAGAGAACAGATGCTCCAGACGAAAACGAGGAAACAGAAAGAAGAACAATCTATTCTGTTCATTACCAACTTCTCGACACAATACAAAGAAGTGAAATACATCGTTGAAAAACACTGGCCACTACTCAAAAAAGATAAAGTTCTGGGACCACTACTCCCTATGAAGCCAAGAGTAGTATACAAAAAGGCCCCAAACATTAAAAATAAACTCGTACACAATGTATTGGATCCTCCAAAAAGATCTTCCTCTTTTTTTCAAGGAAAAGGATTTTACCCATATGGCAATTGTGTAGGATGTAGGCAAACTGGAAAAAGGAAACAAAATGCTAGAATTTTGTTCTACTTTAAATGGACGCCAATTTAAGATCAATTAATTTATTTCATGCTACAGTACTCACGTTACCTATATGATACAATGCCCTTGTGGGTTACAGTATATAGGGAGAACCACCCAAGAATTAAGGGTAAGGATACGTGAGCACATCAATAACATAAAGAATGGCAAATGTGACCACAACTTATGTAGACATTTCAGGGAAAAGCATAACTGTAATCCGAAAGGAATTCAGTTTATGGGACTCGAAAGGGTGTTTAAACATTTGAGAGGAAACCATATGAAGAGAGACATCTCCAGAAACGAGACCAAGTGGATCTACCTGATGGAAACGATGACACCGAAGGGCCTGGATGTGGAATTGGACCTGAACTGTTTCTTATCAAACGATTAAGTTAGAAGGCTAGATCATATCATTTATAGTACACCTGATCTGACCATTAGGAAGTAGGGAGATGACACTTCATATACAGCAACAGTATCCCAGAGATATATTGAATCAATTAAAACAGAACAAAGTAGATATCTAAGAGTTTAATTGAGAAGGTAAAAATATTTAAACAAATAGATATATTAAAACATTTTTCTGTGAAAGTTTACTATTTAACACATAGAATAGACAGATAGAATGTTTGAAAATTCTCCCTCCCAGTAACATTGAGCACATTAGAAGTAGATCAGAACTAGCTCCGTTCGTAAATAAAGAATCCCTTCTACTTGGTTATACATATAATGTTAAATCACCCCTTTATATAGATAATCCAAACAACTCCAGTCATACAGGAGAACGGTATAGGAAAGATAAAACAATATATTGAATATTGATACCGCAGTATCATCTTCCGGTATTTAAAAGACTGTGTACACGCAAGTTAGGTACTTTTAACATCCATTTCAAGATCTGTACACGCATTCCATTTGAGACTATACTCAGATCTACACATTACATATTATAGATGGAACCTCACACAGATCAAAAGATGAGGGGCACCTTATCCAACCAGTGGCCCCACCCTAGATAGTCTTTCTTCAAAAATACACTGCTTTCCAGGGTCACCTAATACATTCCAGTTATTGGGTTTAAAGTATCCCTAACATTCATCCCAGGATCCACATATCTAATCCTATTCTACAGATATGACATTTTCCATTAGAAACTAGAGACTATGCAAATCCTGTAGCTAAAAATAGGAATTTTTTTTACAGTTTATAATTTTAATAAATTTTTTAATTATGTTAGATCTTTATGTATTTTAACTAATTTGGTTAATGTAATTTGTTTGGATACGTCAATTAATTTCAAAAATTGATACCGATACTAAGGATTAAAGACATATGCATTTTATCATATACAAGTATATACACCTTGTAGCAAAAAATAGAGGATTTATATTATTTCCGGCCAATTTTTAAATTATGTTAATTTTTAATCATTTTAGTTATTTGTTCTCAGAGTTGTTGGATATGATAATTAATTCTAAAATGAGTCTACTACGAATAATGATGGTTAGATTTATGCATTGTATCAAATGAGGCAAAGATCCTGACAGAGATTTGGATTTGTTGCTATTGCACCTGGAGAGATCAATCCAGTACCAGATGGTACTAATTAAATTAATTAGACAAGTTTAAAGTTCTGTGAGAGGTGATGACATGACTCCTTTTTGAAAAAGTTATTGAACGAAACGCGTCAAAGGAAGTCCTGTCTTCGCCTCTCATAGCTGAGATTCTGCTAACGTTTTCTAAGCTCTTTCAGTTCGTGAATTCTGCAAGTGCATTTGTATATTTTAAGAAATAAACTTTTTTTAGTTAGAGGGCCTAGCCTTAGAGGGCCTAGCCTTCTTTCTCCAAAATCTTTTCTCCTGTGAGATACAGATATACAAATAACAGATATACGCCGCCATCCCTGGGCGGTGAGCCTTCAGAAAAATCGTGGCAGAAGGGGAAAACTACACCTGATTGCCTGACTTGGAGAAAATAAAGGAGAGGATAGAACATTAGAACCTCTGGACTTTCTGAATTATTGTTTAGTCAGATATGCTTTGGCGGATACTTGCCGGGGAAATGAATGGACTATGCGTCTGAAGATCAATGAAAAAAGGAAAGTAACCACTCCTATCCCATTTCATACAAAATGTAATACCTTTGAAATCGATTGCTTGCTATGGTGCTGCTAGCATTTCAGATACTTAACCCCTTGCATCTATTTGAGAGGGGAATCAGAGCGTATTCCCCTCTCGTATTACAAAAACTAGAGGCCACCACCTAAAATTGGTGGAAAAAAAATTCCAGCTCAAGGGGCGCAGGGGGTTCTTCACAGTTAGAGCGGTTAGGGTCTGGAACTCACTGCCACAGGCGGTGATTTCAGCAAATTATGTGGAATTGTTCAAGAAACTTTTGGACGATTTCTTAAGGGACCGCAATATACAGGGGTACAGGTACTCCTAGAATGAGATCCTGAAAGGTTGGACTTGATGGACTAATGTCTTTATTCAACCTCAAATACTATGTAACTATCATACTTTGTGCACTGTTTATTGGCTATATGGATTACTGTGACACTGAGAAAGGGTGCAGATAATACCTAGGTCTTCACCACCTTTTTGATTTTGGTTTAATTTATGATTAGGATATGAAATGTATTTTTCCCTGTTCACTGCATCAAGTTTGCACATAGGCCTAACACAAAGTAAAAACAGTGAAGCGCCACGGACTGTCAGTTCTTAGTAGGACTTGCTTTTAGGCATGCTGCAGGATGCTGCCCCAAAGAAGCCGGGAAAGCTGGAAATCTAGGGAATAAGCACAAAGTTATTCCATAGGCCTAACACACCTTGACCTATCAGTCACTCACACACGGATTGCAACTAAGTCCCTTTATTACATTGTCCCAACAACAGAGTGTTTGTGGGCTACAGCGATTGAGCCCGGCATTTTTTGTTACACAAACACTGAATGATACACCGTGCTTGTTTTGTTAATTTTTAATTTATATTGGTTTGACAATTTATTCACCTTATGCCGAGATAGTGATGTCCAGCATTTACACAGAGTTCATGGTTTCTTTTGAACTAAGATATTGTGCTTTTACACTTTGAGAATTCACATTCACCTAGACTGAGCGCAACTTACTTGCTTCACTATATATTCACTCTGACACATAGTTGCGGCTGGTCTTATTGGATATTTAGACACCCAGTCCTAGCGCAGTGATCCTTGAATTATAATTGACCCTTTGCAGTACCCTTTACTGCAACATGCAGAGAAAATCCAAATAGTATCTACAATTAAATATCTAGGAGTCAAAGTGTCATGTAATATAGCAGAGTATGTCCCTTTGAATATTCAGCCATTATTGGGAAAATTCCAGTTAAAGATCAAAAGTTGAAGCACCGGAGGTGGCCCCCCACACGACGGTGGCCATTAAAAAGGGCCCTATTTACTGCGTCTAGGTTGGTGGTGCGGAAGTGGGTTTCTGCCTCCCCCCCACGCTGGATCTCTGGCTGGGTGAATTGGACAGGATGGTGGAGTTTAAACGGGTCACTTGCAGACAGAGAGGTAACCTGAAGTTTAATGCTATGTGGGCTGATTGGCTGTTATACCTGGGACAGGATACGCTTGGGTGAACAAGTCAAATGGACCACTGCTCTATGCGGCCGGTTTTAGGTAAATGGGTTATTTGAGCTATACTGTTATGCGGGGGATGGATGTGATGTAACGTATATACGGGCTAGCTGTATTGTTTAATATGTGGTAGTTATTTCTCTAAGGCGGCCGTTGGATTGACGGCTCGCTGTTAGCGGTTGTATGTACACCTCTCTTTTTACTTTATTTTATCTTATTTTGTTTTGGATCTGATTTCCTTTGTACTGATTTTTTGTTTGAACAAAAAATGTTTAATAAAAACTATCGGATTTAAAACAAAAAAAAATCAGGTAACCGGTAGAGCAAACCTGATCAAAATGATCTGGCTACCACAGTTGTTATACTTTTTTCAAAACTCACTGGTATGGATTCCAGCTAAAGTGTTTAGGAAGATAGACACTTTGATCCGAGAATTAGTATGGCGTAGGAAAACCCCTAGGATAAAACTAGCAAACCTACAAAATAATAAACATGGAGGCTTAGCCATACCCCAATGTAAAAAATATTTTCTGGCATCCCAGATACAACAGATGGCGGGTTGGGGGATGTATGATGGAGCTAATCCAATTCGTAGGCTGATAAATATTAATAAAACAGAATATCCACCAATTTCTAAACTGGAGGTGGGAGTATTTAAAGGAGAAAAGAATATTCTAACATTAAAATTGATGCAGAAAGTATGGGACTCAGTTAAGATAAATACGCAACACAGAGGGTATACGAATTATACACCTCCATGGCGCAATTCTAAGTTGCAGGAAGTACATAAGCTGACTGGGTTTGGAAATTGGGAACAAAAGTGTTGAAAGTTAGTTTGTTTAAATAGCATGAATTATAGTATAAAATGAGCCCAATAGATAAGTGGATTTAATATTTTTTTCTGATGGCATATTAATGGTATAATTATGTGGTGTTTTGTTATTTATTTATTAACGTATTTTTGTATAAATGTTGTATATTATATAATTTGGAAAATGATAAAGCTTATCAAAGGAAAAAAAAATGGTAGACTTTAAATTCAGAAAATAAAATCACACGCTCATACACCAATAAGTAAACTACATGTCATAAATGTCAATACTGTTGACCTGTACTCATCTTTTTAGATGGCATTACCATACAGCTAGCGCAGATAGAAAGGACTTTGCAGTGCATTACACTTTCAGGTGCATAAAAGAACAGTGTTGGATGCAATAAATCAGGCTTAGCCTTGTTCATTCTTTTAATAGAATATGAAAGGTATAAAAAAAATAATTAATGGATAGACATACAATAGGTATCCAGTTAGAACCGTGTTAAAACGGAAAATTGAAATCATACTTACCGTAATTTTCTTTTCCTGGTTATACTCCATGGCAGCGCTGACAAATGGGTTTAGATCCAATTACCCCTAGCTGACAGGAACCAAAAGGGTTAAACAAGGCCTAACCCTCTCTATAAAAGCCCCTCCTCCTGCTGACTTCCCCAGTCTAGTAACAAGCTAAAAACTCCATAGGGTGGGAGCCCAGCGCTGCCATGGAGTATAACCAGGAAAAGAAAATTACGGTAAGTATGATTAAATTTTCCGTTTTCCTGGCCATATCCATGGCAGCGCTGACAAATGGGGATTACCCAAGCAGAAGTAAGGGTGGGAACAAAATCCATAGACAAACATAATTGAATGCGAAAAATAAATGTATCACTCGACTCCAAGTCGAGAGAGCAAAACACTTCTACCGAAGTGGTCATTCACTGCAGCCCTGACGTCCAGTCGAGAATGCTAACAAAGGTAGACCTAGACGCCCATGTTGCTGCCCTGCAATTTTGATTCACTGAAACTCCAGCTGCCGATGAGGAGGACACGGCCTTTGTGGAGTGAACCCCGATGCCTTTTGGTGGGGAGACTCCCGCTGTTTGACAGGCGTTAATGATGGTGAGCACAAGCCATCTGCTTAAGGAAGTTTTGGCTTCATAAACAGCCTTCTGGACTTTTCCCAATCCTTACATTCTTCCACATATGCCCTCAGACACCGGACTAGGCTCAAACATCCTTCCATCCCTTCTGAGTTGAGAGCGGGAAGGATAATATCCTGATTCACATGAACACTAGCATGAACCTTCGGCAAGAAACCTCATACAGTTCTCAGAACTACTCTATCCTCATGAAAAATGAGAAAGGGTTGACCACAACCACAGGCTTGGAGCCCCGACACCCTCCTTACCTGAAGCCAAGACCTCTAAGGAGACCATCTTGTATGACAAGAATTGCATAGAAATAGACTGTATCGGCTCAAAGGGAGGTCCTGAAAGAGCCTCCAAAACTAGAGGAACATCCCAAGACAGATAAAGAAGCCTATTAGGAGGATATAGTTTACTCACCGCCTTCAGAGACTTGGAAACGATCTGATTCTGAGTCCACCTGATCCCAGTGATGGCTGATGTAGCCGACACCTGTACCTTGAGGGAACTAAGGCTCATCCTTTTGTCCAGACCTGTGTGGAGGAACCCCAGGATCGACTCAAATGAGATTTGAGAAAGGACAATGCCGTGGTCTATTGCCCATGTGGAAAACACCATCCACATGCTACAACATACAGAAGAAGTGGACACCTTTCGGGATTTCAAAAGCGTATCAATAATCTCCTGTGAAAATCCAGACTTTTTCAGCCTTTCCATTTCAGCAGCCAGGCCGTCAGACAGAGGTGCTGAGGATGCGGGTGCTGGACCGGCCCTTGAGACAGGAGATCCGATGTCACTGGGATCTGCCCCGATTCCTGAATGCTGAGGGACATCAAGAGAGGGAACATGGATGTCTCGGCCAATGTGGGATAACGGCAATAACCACCACCTTCTCCCTCCACATCCTTTGAAGGACTGTTATGATCATGGTAAAGGGGGGAAAGACATAAGCTAGTTCGTAATTCCATGGATGTGAAAGAACGCCCTGGCCTTGCACTCTGGGATTTAATATTCTCGACAGAGATCGGCGGACATGGCAATTCTTGGGAGACACCATTAGATCCACCTGAGGATTGCCTCATCTTCCTACAAGTGAGTCGAAGATTTGTTACCCGTATTTGTTCTTGGAATACTGGAGTGCCTGGAATACTGCCTTCAGCTCTAGTAGAGTGGACGAAGTGTTCCTCCCAATCTCCGTCCATAACCCTCTGAGCGAATAGGTTGTCCACGTGAGCTCCCCAACCCGATCCGCTTGCGTCGGTCGTAATGGTGACCCACAGGGTGTTCCCTAATGGAAAACTCCTTGCGCAGATTTTTGTCTTGAGACCACCATTGTAGGGATACCTTGACCTTGCAGAAAATGGCGATCCCCCTGCCTCTTGTTCCGATACCTGCCCTGTTTGGAAAAAACAACTCTGCAGGTCGCATATTCCATTGGGCTCACCGAGTAAGGCCTATGGTTGATGACATGGAACCCAACAGGCCCATGAACCACTCAGCTGTGACATGCTTGCTTGTCTGCATTGTGCCCACCTTCTGTTTCATTTGAGAACTCTGTCCTTGGACAGTTGAACCGAGGCTAGATTTGTATTGAATGCCGCTCCCAAGTACACAATCTCTTGAGTCGGCATCAGGTTGCTCTTCTCCATTGCCAGTAACCATCCACATCTCTGAAGGGTGTCAATGCTGATTTTCCTGCTGGAGCTCACCTCTTTTTCCAAATCTGCCAGGATTAGGACATGTCAAGATAATGGAAAACGGTACCGTTTCCATACCTATTCTACAATGGTAACCAGAATTTCCGAAAAAAGTCCTGGGGCGTTGCTGAGAACGAATGGCATTGCCCCGAATAAAAAATGCCTTGACCGATACAAAATCCTAGGAACTCCTGCTGATCTGGAGCAATGAGGACATGGAAGTACTCATCCGTCAGCTCTATGGACATCCTACACATCCCTGAATGTACCACTTGTATGATCGTTTGGAGGGACTCCATTCTGCACTTCCTGACGCGGATGAATCGGTTAAGCTGGTATAAGTCCAAGACTGGCCTCTAACCTCCTTTTGCTTCGGGAGTTAGGAACAAATGGTATAGAACCCCTGGAACTCTTGCTGCTCGGGTACCGCAGTTATGACATCTTGGGATAGAAGGGAACCCCCAAAGTCAAACATAGCCCGTTTCTTCATCAAATCCCTTGGGAGTTTGATGTCAGCTAGGGGTAATTGGATCTAAACCCATTTGTCAGCGCTGCCATGGATATGGCCAGGAATAGTTTATACACATTTTGTCTAGTACTTTCACTCCTTTTTAGGGCTGCAGCTAACAATTATTTTCATAATCGATTAGTTAGCCGATTATTAAGTTCGATTAATCGGATAAAAAAAAAAAAGGCTCCAGTAATGGACTACTAGTTTCTATTGAGATTTTAGTGGCACAGCGGCGCAGTGCAGAATATCAGCAGCTATAGAGGAATGTAGCAATAGTACATTATACCATAATGTACTATTGCTGGGATTTGTAGTCCTCTGTAGCTGGGGTTATTCTGCATTGCGCTGTATATAATGTATTATTGCTGGGATTTGTATATATAGGAATACAACAAATGCCAGCAATATAGTACAACATTATACTATAATGTACTATTGCTGGGATTTGTAGTCCTCCATAGCTGGTGGTATTCCCCATTGCGCTGTATAATGATTATACTGCACAATGCAGATTACCACTGACCAGTTATAGAGGAACTACAAATCCCAGCAATAATACATTATACAGCGCGATGGAGAATACCACCAGCTATAGAAGAACAACAAATCCCAGCAATAATACATTATACAGGGTGTTTAATATATTATTGCTGGGATTTGGTGTTCCTCTATAGCTGCTGGTGTTCTGCAGTGTGTCGCTGTATTATACAATGCAGAACACCATGCACAATACAATGCAGTGCAGAAAACCAATGTATAATACACCGGCACACTGCAGAACATTAGCAGCTATAGAGGAACAACAGGCTGTTTAATGTATTATTGCTGGGATTTGGTGTTCCTCTATAGCCACTAATGTTCTGATGTGTGCCGCTTTAAAAAAAAAAAACAACACACAGGAAACATTAAAAAGCTCCCGGCCGATCGCAACTTACCTTGAATGACGGTGTTGTCGGCGGGCAGCGGCGTTGTTCTTTGTCGGCGGGCAGCGGCGAGTCGGGAAGCTCACCAGGAGGAGACGCATGTCCTCATCGTGGGCGTGGCGTAAGCGGCGTCGCGTGAGCGGGTATACCAGTGTAGGCGCGAACGGCTTAACCGACGTGGGCGTGTCGTAAGCGGCGGGCGTGAGCGGCGTGCAGCGACGAGCGGGAAATTTGAATTTTAGCCGACAAATCGACGATGGAAAACATTTTCCATCGTCGATTTTTTTTTTGTAAAATAATTTATTGTTTTTCACATGTAACACAACAGTGCAAGCTATTTGTGTCAAATGAATTGGGCACCAGGCATAGCATTACATACAATTACAGCTTACCTCTAAACCTAATTATAAAGACAAATAATAAAAAACCAAAACAATAATAAACAAGGAGTCCTCCCAGTTGGAGACTGCCGTTATACAGCTGGGGGAAACAGTTCCCAACATAGCTCTATGTGCGGTAAACCATCTTCTTTCATACTCGTTCTTTCGGGCTCGGTCATGGAATGTATGTTAGTAGTATGTGTAACTCGCAGTGTGGCGTAGGATTTCTTTCAAAAAGGACATTGAGTCCCACTCAGCTTCTTGCATCAAAATCTACTGCAGAATTTGTGCATTCTAACCAGCTATCCCATACCTTATGGAATTTGTCAGGGCATCCCCTGTGGGCATATGTGTCCTGGTATAGAGGCAGATTGTCATTCACTAACTTCTTCCAGAAGGACAATTCCGGCGAAGCCGGCTTCTTCCAGCACATGGCAATGGCCTTACGGGCATAAAACAAGGTCATACCTATCAGTGTGCGTTCGGACCTGGTCAGAGCTACCTCCTCCACCAGGCGTAGAAGACACACCTTTGGTGTCAATGTCAGTGGCAAGGAAGTGACACCCGAGAGGAAGTCAATTATGGAGCCCCAATAGGAGGAAATGAGGGGGCAGTCCCAAAATATGTGGAAAAAATTACCCTCCGAGCATGTACATCTCCAGCAGGAAGGAGAGATGGATGCATTCATTTTTGTGTAAACGGTGAGGAGTGAAGTATGCTCTATGAAGGATTTTAAATTGTACCATTTTATCTCGTATTGCGACTAGTTGTTTAAATGGTGCATCCCAAATCTCCTCCCAATCCTCCTCCTCCAGGCTGGGAATGTCCGCCCTCCACTTAGACTGTAGCGTTAATAGATTGGTGGAAGTTAAGTGTTGCAGGGAACTATAGAAACAAGAGGCAGGCTTCACCAGTCCCTCCGTCCTTGCAAGAGATTCCAGTGGGGTCTTACCCAGTCTGACCTCTCCACTCGGGAACTGAGAACGGAAAGCATGGGAGAGTTGCATATAGCGGAAAAAATATTTGGGGGGGACAGGGCAGTTAGCGGCTAGTTCAGCAAAAGACATCAGGGAATTGGCCTTTACAATATCAGATATTCATTTAATTTTACGTTTGGCCCAGAAAGAGGGATCAGGAATCGTGTAAAAGTGGGGGAATTGGGGGTTATTCCATAATGGAGTATCGGGGGAGACCTCTAGGGCAGCTCCAGAGCACCAGGCTAATTCCGTGCGCCAGACCCTGATAGTGGTGCGCATTGAAGGGGTGAGAGGTTAGGGGGCTCCCGAACCCCTATACAACAGTCCAGTTAGTGCCTCTACTGACCCCAAAACCACAGCCTCCAACATGACCGAGGAGTTGTTGACATCGGCCGAGAGCCACCAGATAGCCGTGACCATTTGGGTAGCAAGAAAATATCTATAGAAGTCCGGGAGCGCCAAACCTCCCTGGAGAGTAGGGCGCATTAGGGTCGCAAGTTTATATCTCGGGGGCTGTGATCCCCACAAGAAAGAGGAGACTAATTGATTCATTTGGTGGAAATAGGGTTTAGTAATCCATATAGGGGAGTTACGAAAGATGTATGTCAGTTTGGGCAGTATCTTCATTTAAACTAAATTAATCATCCCCAATAGGGACATAGGTAAGTTTGCCCATGCTTTCATTCTCCGTCTCATCTCGCTCAGTATCGGGAGTATGTTCAGTACAATAAATTCCTGGGGCGAACCTGATATTACTACCCCAAGATACTTAAATGAGTCTACCCAGGAGAGTTGAGTGATGGCACCGGGCACAGACCTGGCTTCTGCATCAATGGGAAACAGTATGGACTTGTGCCAATTGACTTTTAGGCCTGATACACTAGAGAATGCAGTAAGAACATCCAAAGCACCTTGCAATGAGGGTCCCGGATCATTGAGGAATAAAAGCAGGTCATCCGCATATAGCGCCACCCTCTCCTCCAACCAGCCAACTCTAAGTCCCTTAATGTGGGGGGACGTCCGTAGAGCTTCGGCTATGGGTTCCATGGCCAAGGCGAAGAGAGTGGGCGACAACGGACAACCTTGCCTAGTACCTCTGCAGATAGGGAAGGGGGCTGACAGTTTAGTTCCAAGTTTTATAGAGGCCACTGGGCTATGGTATAGTAGTTTTATCCAGCGAATAAATGCTAAGGGAAATCCCATTTTCTCCAATACGGCCCAAAGGTAGGTCCATTCCACCGTATCAAAGGCCTTTTCTATATCAAGAGACGCCACCACCCTAGTACCACCATTGACATGGGACGCATGCAAGTTCGTGAATAGTCGGCGCAGATTAAGATCAGTGGATCTACGAGGCATAAAACCCGTTTGGTCCGAGTCTATTAGACTGTCTGTCAGTTGGTTGAGTCGCACGCTAAGGAGTTTGGTTAAAATTTTTAAATCACAGTTGAGTAGGGCGATTGGCCTGTAGGAGGCACAGTCAGTCGGGTCCCTAGGTGGCTTGTGGATTAAAATCACATGGGCTCCAGTCATAGAAGTTGGTAGGCTGTCTGCCTCCAAACAAGAGGCATACATCTGGCATAATCTGGGGACCAGTAGGCCCGCATGCATTTTGTAGAATTCCATCGGGATCCCATCTGGGCCTGGTGTTTTACCGTTAGGGAACGCACGTATGGCTGCGAGCACCTCAACTCCTGTGATAGGCTTGGTCAGGAAGCCTCTTTGGCCATCAGATAACCACCCAAGTGCTACCGAGTCCAGCAGAGGCCGCAGGTCCGGTGGCTGGGCATCTGTCGGCAACGTGGATGAGTAAAGGGTGGAGTAATATTTCCTAAATACCTCCAGGATGTCTGCTGGGGAGGTGGCCACTGTGTCCGGGCCAGATCGCAATTCGGCAACTACCGTCTGATAACTACCGGGATAACATTGCCAGCAGACGCCCATTCTTATCCCCATTCTCAAAGAAGTCTTGTTTTCGGTTATATAAGTCAGTCCGTGTTAGGGCTGCAAGATCCAGGCTAAGCCTGCGTCTTGCTGACATAAGAGCCTCAAAATTGTCCGGAGTGGGGGACAGCCCATACCTAGAGAGGCACTCCGCTTCCGCAGCATGCAGTTCATCCGTACGAGCTGAGTCCTCCTTTTTAATCGCCTTTTGAAGGGACATGTAATCACCTCTCACATAGGCCTTGAATGCGTCCCACACAACAGCGGGCCCCGCAGTGGAGGCGTTCTGTTCCCAGTACTGCTCAACTGAAGGTGTAATAGCCTCCAGGGCCATAGGGTGAGATATCCAGTGTAGAGCCAATCTCCACAGGGCTCTATCCCTTTTTTGACTGGTCCGCAAGTTTATCCACATATGGCAATGATCCGAGATGCCCCCGGGTAGGTATCCAACCTCTCCAATGTCAGGCAGAAGGGCGCCGCTGGCAAATGCCAGATCTATGCGAGATGCAGTTTTGTAAGAGGCGGAGAAACAAGAGTAGGCCCTAATCGTGGGGTTCCTCCATCTCCACACCTCCGTAAGACCAGCAGTCGACGCCCAATCACCCAAGTCAGAGAGGCCAGATCTAGTAGAGCCAGATCTATCCATGTCTGGGGCCAGTGTAGAGTTAAAATCGCCCATAAACAGTGTCTTTGCAGGACCTTGAGATGAAATCTTATCTAACAATGTATACAGTAAATTAGAGTTATACGGTGGAGGAAGGTAAACATTGACAACAATATATCTCTGCATCCACATGGTAAACACTAGAATAACAAATTTGCCATTAGGGTCAGTGTGAATCTCTTCAATAGTGCATGTCAAAGACTTATTGAGCAGCACAGACACCCCTCTTGAGTATGCGGAATGCGAAGCATGAAATGACCTCTGCACCCAAGGGCGTCTCAAAGCCAGCAACCTATTACCCGTCAAATGGGTCTCCTGTAAAAGAAGTATGTGGGGATTATGTTGTCTAACATACTTGAACATCAGTGCTCGCTTGAATTTGGAATTGAGACCCCTGATATTCCACGACAGGATTTTAATCTCTTCCAGATTCCGCACACTCATGAGGAAAAAAATAAACAAGTAACTTAGGCCACACTTCCGAGTCTCCAAGATCTTCGCTGTGCCCCCCGGCCAAGTCATGCAGAAGCATTTGCAGTTGAAGCACGAGAGCCAACCACCTGTAGCAGTAATTAACATCTAACCAGTGGAAAAAACAACAACCCCATACCCTCCCAACCCGCCCCGAACCCACCCTGCCGGTCCAACACATAACCGCAATAGCTCGTAGAGCAAAGCGTGTTAGGAGGCTTAGGATCCCCCCAAAAAAAGAGTGAACTAAGTCAAAAACGTTCAACAAAAACCAAACAGTCTGCTAGGGCAGTGTAGTATCCCGTCTAGAACTCCAAGTCCTCGAGATCCAGGACTCCTCCCGCTCCCTTTTTTCTGGGGTGCTGATTAAACCGGATGGGGAGAAAGTAACTGGAACTAACGAAAGGCATGCTTACCAAGTGGAAGCAGCCACAATGGAAGTGGTAGGCGTCCGTCAGGTGTTATCCAGCCAGGCTGTAGCCGCCGCAGGGGTGTCAAAGAAGCGAGTAGTGGCGCCATCACTCACCCACAGGCGACTGGGATATAGTAGGCCATACTGCAGACCCTTTTCCCGGAGCCTCTTTCGGACGTCCGTGTAGGATCTGCGCCGTTGTTGTATTTCAGTAGAATAATCCGGATACAGTGAGATACGGGCATTTTCGTAGTGTAGAGTAGCATGGCCTCTAGCCTCTGTAAGGACCCGGTCTCTATCCCTGTAGTATAACATACGAATCAGGAATGGTCGGGCCGGAGCACCCGGTTTTGGCGGGACTCGATGCGCTCTCTCCACCACAAAGGTTGGTGGTAGGTCCTGGAGGTCAAGCAGTGTAGCCAGAAAGGTTTCTGCAAATTCGGCCAGTGTTTTGCCCTCCGCCCGCTCAGTAAGGCCCAGCACGCGGATGTTGTTGCGGCGCAGCCGGTTTTCGGTATCCACCGCCCTCTCCTGCAGGCTCTGGAGCTGCCGTTGTAGCTGCTTGACCTCAGCGGAGTCCGCCCGCGTTGTCTCCTCCACCTGAGTTATCTGGGTCTCTGCCTCCCCCATGCGTGTTCGGAATTTATCCAAATCATGGCGTAAGAAGCTTACATCCGCCGAGAGGGAATCGATCTTGTTCGTGAGCGCCTCTTTACAAGACGTGATGGCTGCCAGAATGTCGGAGCTAGATGGAGATGGAGGTGTCCCCACCGACATCTTGCTGCATTCAGCCAGCACAGCCAAGATGGCCGCCTCCGAGACCCCACGAGGCCTGCCACCCGATGAGCGTGCCGATCTGCTCTTATTGCGCTTCATAAAAACCGCCGTCGATGACGAGATCCCACTCAGGAGGTATTTAGACACACCTGCCCACAGGTAAGTAGCGAAGAATCAGCACCAGGATAATAGCTGCCCGGGCACACGTCTGCTCGGGATCACATGCTGGCCACCTTCCATCGTCGATTTTAATCGACTTAATCGAATAATTGTTGCAGCTCTACTCCTTTTATCATATCTTTTTTAGATGTGCTTACCATAAGGCAATGTATGGCTATCCAGCTTAGTACCAATGATTTAGCCAACAGAATAGACAAGTATTGTGTATAGCTTACTCATAGCTTTCTTGTAAGCCTTCTTTAGGGACCCAGCCAGCCTTTCTCTAAGTCCAAATCTGCACTGGATCATTCCTTCAGCAGATTATCTGTTTTTTTAGGTATCCAATTTTGCCTTTTTCAAAAAGACCATTCCTTGAATAAAGATGTGACTGGCCATAAACAGTAAAAGTATTTTATTAAATTTATCACATCAAGTAATACATCAATCTCACAATGCATGTGCAGCAATCCCTTTGTACCATCAAAATAACATCTATACAGTATGCTGTGCACAGCTGTGTTAGGTAGGCGTCCGTCAGGTGTTATCCAGCCAGGCTGTAGCCGCCGCAGGGGTGTCAAAGAAGCGAGTAGTGGCGCCATCACTCACCCACAGGCGACTGGGATATAGTAGGCCATACTGCAGACCCTTTTCCCGGAGCCTCTTTCGGACGTCCGTGTAGGATCTGCGCCGTTGTTGTATTTCAGTAGAATAATCCGGATACAGTGAGATACGGGCATTTTCGTAGTGTAGAGTAGCATGGCCTCTAGCCTCTGTAAGGACCCGGTCTCTATCCCTGTAGTATAACATACGAATCAGGAATGGTCGGGCCGGAGCACCCGGTTTTGGCGGGACTCGATGCGCTCTCTCCACCACAAAGGTTGGTGGTAGGTCCTGGAGGTCAAGCAGTGTAGCCAGAAAGGTTTCTGCAAATTCGGCCAGTGTTTTGCCCTCCGCCCGCTCAGTAAGGCCCAGCACGCGGATGTTGTTGCGGCGCAGCCGGTTTTCGGTATCCACCGCCCTCTCCTGCAGGCTCTGGAGCTGCCGTTGTAGCTGCTTGACCTCAGCGGAGTCCGCCCGCGTTGTCTCCTCCACCTGAGTTATCTGGGTCTCTGCCTCCCCCATGCGTGTTCGGAATTTATCCAAATCATGGCGTAAGAAGCTTACATCCGCCGAGAGGGAATCGATCTTGTTCGTGAGCGCCTCTTTACAAGACGTGATGGCTGCCAGAATGTCGGAGCTAGATGGAGATGGAGGTGTCCCCACCGACATCTTGCTGCATTCAGCCAGCACAGCCAAGATGGCCGCCTCCGAGACACCACGAGGCCTGCCACCCGATGAGCGTGCCGATCTGCTCTTATTGCGCTTCATAAAAACCGCCGTCGATGACGAGATCCCACTCAGGAGGTATTTAGACACACCTGCCCACAGGTAAGTAGCGAAGAATCAGCACCAGGATAATAGCTGCCCGGGCACACGTCTGCTCGGGATCACATGCTGGCCACCTTCCATCGTCGATTTTAATCGACTTAATCGAATAATTGTTGCAGCTCTACTCCTTTTATCATATCTTTTTTAGATGTGCTTACCATAAGGCAATGTATGGCTATCCAGCTTAGTACCAATGATTTAGCCAACAGAATAGACAAGTATTGTGTATAGCTTACTCATAGCTTTCTTGTAAGCCTTCTTTAGGGACCCAGCCAGCCTTTCTCTAAGTCCAAATCTGCACTGGATCATTCCTTCAGCAGATTATCTGTTTTTTTAGGTATCCAATTTTGCCTTTTTCAAAAAGACCATTCCTTGAATAAAGATGTGACTGGCCATAAACAGTAAAAGTATTTTATTAAATTTATCACATCAAGTAATACATCAATCTCACAATGCATGTGCAGCAATCCCTTTGTACCATCAAAATAACATCTATACAGTATGCTGTGCACAGCTGTGTT